>NC_079386.1:13730551-13843051 GCF_021018895.1 Seriola aureovittata
TGACGAGACACAAACAGAGAAAAT
The DNA here is from genome assembly GCF_021018895.1 of Seriola aureovittata. Taxonomy (NCBI): domain Eukaryota; kingdom Metazoa; phylum Chordata; class Actinopteri; order Carangiformes; family Carangidae; genus Seriola; species Seriola aureovittata. The sequence goes on from NC_079386.1 coordinate 13,730,576, forward strand.
GTGTTGAGCTGAGAGAAAATATGCGGACAGAAGGTCGTCGATATGATAGAGGCAAGTTGCCGAAACACTAGACACGGGAGGATAAAAAGACAACGCTTCCACACGGACCTCCTCACCTTTTACAGTGAATTTGTAGTAACTCAGTGAGGTGTTACTAAAGCTGCGTTGTCCAGACTATAACCACGAAAATCAAGTACTGGCCGTTTTTAAAGGTGTTGTGCTTCCCCATTATCTTCGACTTCATTTAAGTGGCTATTCAACTGTAACTTGGCACAGCAGGTCTGTCTTTGGATTTCTGCACATGCAAAGATTCGGTTATTAGCTCGAAAAGTTACAGAGACTTTTGAGGACAAAGAAATCAACACGTCATATGAAACCTGGTCTATTGAGGTCGCTCTGCCTCTTCTGTGAAAGATTTCCCCTTGTTCAACATCATCATAGTTGTCTAGGGTTTAAAGAAGCTCTCAATCTTTGATTCTGAGCTAGTGACTCCACAACTTGCTGTTTTACCCTCGAATTGTGGCTGTGTAGCGAAAAACCAATACACACACACACACACACACACACACAGGTATATTAAATGTAAATCACAAACTGACCTTAATGCGATTTTCCTTTAAAATTTTCGTCCTGCTCAATATCAAACATGTGACCTTTCAGCTACAGGAGACTCTATCCTACCGCTGTGCCCGCCTATAGCACCATCAAATACAGACATGCTGCAGGCCAAGAGAGAGAGAGAGAGAGAGAGAGAGAGAGAGAGAGAGAGAGAGAGAGAGAGAGAGAGAGAGAGAGAGAGAGATGGGAGAAGGAATATCGGGTGGAGGGCAGCCAGGCGGGGCAGGCGAGGCGGCAGCAATAGTGATTGCCCTCCTGCCGCTGAGGGAAGCTGTGTAAGACTGTAATCAGATTTCACACGCCGCTCGAGCTTCTCAACCAAACATCCAGACCGCTCTGCAGTCAGCCGGCCCAACTGATGCTGATGTGTGCTACAGAAAAAGTAAAATAAAAAAGGACAGGGTGAGAGTGAGAGAAAACGTGTGTGTGTGTGTGTGTGTGTGTGTGTGTGTGTGTGTGTGTGTGGTGCACATTTCTGTGTGTATGGTGCACATTTCTGTGTGTGTGTGTGCCTACATGCCTATGTATCAGCATATCACTGTCTGTATCGGTGCGTGAAGTGTTTGTGCTTGTGTGTACAAAGCCAGTGTGTGTATCCGATTGCTTGCACACCTGTATTTACCTGTATTCTGCGCCACGCTTGCTTTTATTTGTGTATATGTGTGTGTGTTTATCCTCTCGGCCCTCTATCTTTGTGAGGACCAAGGTGTTATAGACTTTGAGAATGAGGATATTTTGGCTGCTCCTCGTTTCTTTGAAGGGCTGTCTGAGGGTTAAGGTTTGACTTTAGGGTTAAGTTTAAATTTAGGCAATGTTAAGCTTAGGTTTAGAGTATGGGTTGAGGTTAGGCAGGAAGCTGTGATGGCTATGACATGCAAAAAAAGGGTGTCCCAGCTGGGAGTTGAACCACAGTCAATGTGGTTATGTGGTATGCACCTTAAAGATTAACCTATCGGGGTATTTGATTGATTAACTGCAGCCATCAACTGACGGAGTTTATGTAGTGTTTTGAACCCAAGATTTCCATTTAAGGAGAGAGTGTGTGTGTGTGGTGTTTTGGTGTGTGTACCTGTGTTCTGCTCTATGGGATCGTGCTGTTAGGACGCAGCCAGGCTCTCTGTAATGGCCCGATAACACAGACCCTCCAGCCAGAAAACGGATTAATTAAGGCGCCAGACAAGAACCCCCAAGGGAGGGCGCCCTCTGCACCACCTCTTCACCCAACACACACACACACACACACACAGACACAGGTGTTAATAAATAAAGCACATGTGCACAAGCAGACCTCATAAATTCACAATAACAACCAGGTAACACACGTAAGCATGCCACAGGAACACACACACTCTCTCTACGCAGGTTCAAAACATTCCCGACTGCCCCTTGGGGTCTGAAGTCCTTCTCTGACTGACACTGACAGGGTTTGTACGACTCCAGAGGAAACACTTCTACCCCTTTACAGAGGCTTTTCCTCGCCTGCCTGGGCACCTCAACACACTCATTAAGTTCCTGCTGTTTACGAGACCAAACATCGTTTCAGGATGAAAAAGGTGCGGGCCGAACCGAGGATATGAAAGAAAACGAATCAAAGGGAAGCAGCACAAACTCTAATTCAAAAGGATGAGTCAGTTGTGTTTATGCAGCTCTTAATCACAGCTAAAGTCACTCACAAAGTATAAAAAATGAAAATAAATAACCCAGGTATCTCGGAAAAGAAACTATTCTTGCATATTCGGATTGCACATAAAAAAATCTTACAAGTATGAATAAGTATTATCGGCGTTAACCCAAAATGAATCCTGTCATTTCTTTTTGAATCCTGCGAAGGGAAGTGTAAAAACAGATATCCATATTTATGCCAAATTCATCTAAATATTACAGCGTTCAAGACAAAATAGCAATTCATTTGTCAGCACTGCTCAGTCCTTGAAGTGTCCTCTATTAATCCTTGTCTGGGTGTTTCAGCTTTCACTTTGCAGGCCATCGAACAATGACTAACACAATGCATGGCAGTAGAAAGGAAGCTCAGTTCAAAAGCTGTCGGCACAGCACAAATCTATTTTACAAGCTCTCATCGACAGGGAAGCAAAGAGAAATACAATATTACAACCAGACAAGAATAAAAAAAGTTACTTATCATTTAAAAGGTCAGTGGCGTTCGTCAAACCCAAACCTTCCTGATGATGCTCTTCATGAAACGAGATATTCAGTTTGGAGTATCTGGTTTCTGGATTATTTTGTGCAACTGATTCTGTAGATAACGTATCGAATGGCTCGTTGTTATAGACCCTGGAGTTGATAGCCAACGCAGTATGTCCTTACTGCCCAGGCTCATTTGTTCTCCTGGACCACTGCTTTTTGTCTGATGTGGCTTTCTCCCTTTCCTCGGAGGAGGGTTCGTGTTTCCTCAGGGTTCATGGGAACAGCCGCACTCGGAGAGCAACGCCGGGACGTAAACACAACACGTAAATTTCCGATCAGAACTGTGATCAACACCAGCAGAGGCCGACATGCGCTCTGTATCTGGACTCAGTTCATGACAGGTTTCAAGTTGGGACACTGTTGGCAAAACTAAAGAAGAACCCCAATAAGTGGAAGATTAAAAACCGTAAACATGACATTGCGTATTGGTGAATTCCAATAATTCCCTCTAATCCCATTTGGAGAAATAATCTGATTACAGGAACAGTTATGTAAAAAGTCTAATCTGATTAATCAGAACAAGAGGTATAATCATAATTTGATTGACACAAATAGATAAAGTCGTGCTCAGTGATCTGTTCAGAGAACTGACTCATCTCAGTGTCCATTTAGTGGCTATACTGGAGCTTTCAATCATATTGCATGATCTTCATCAGCAGATACAGTTTGCCCCGTTGATGTGGTGCGTTAGTTCTCCATATAAAGTTACGCCCATGTTTAACTGTTGAACTGAGGGTCATGCGGTATGATGTAAAAATCCAGAACAGCTAATAAATGGACCTTGTCACGGGATTCTTTTGTCAAGGGCTGTTTCCAAAGTCAAACTTAAACTTTGGACCGCATTAATAACACCATAACCCATTTTACTGTCATTCTTGGACATGCTAAATGGTCGTATATATTTATTACATCATATTATCAAGGGTTATTTCCACTGGCATAACTTCCACTTTGCAAACGCCCGTTTTTTCTCCTATTTTTACAGTGTCAGTTTGAGTTATTACTAAATTCTCTAAACAGGCTCGTCCTAATGTCCAGCTGTCAAAATCCAGATGAAAAAAGTTTTTGAAAAAGTGAAAAAGTTTTGCCTCCCAGGTTAAAACCAGTCTGCCATACCTTATTTGAGGAGGTTGTAGGAGTGTTATACAGCCTGCAGGCACTACTCGGGGCAGAAAACAGTTCTTCCACCTCCTCTATCTGGTTTTCAGATAAGAAAAATATAATGTGTATTTTGATCGCATCTTTTCTGAGTAAACCAACCTCACTTTAAAAAAAAAAAATCCTGTTCCTGTTTCACTTATGTCAAAGTTACTCAGACTATTCATGTTACTTTTCAGACTTCTACAAGTATGGAAACACCCCTGTGCTTTGATTAACTGAAACAGATAATCACAGTCTTAATTGAAAACCAGGGTCCAGTTTGTATTTGGTCTGATCGTTGGAGGGCTCTGCTGTCCGACAATAACAACGACAACCAAACTGAGATTCCCGCAGTATAAATAATAAATAATTCATTTTGTGTTGTGCAGAACAGCAGGGCCATCCAGATACAGGACTTTGCCCCCATAATCTTCCTGCCTAGACCATTTTAATCCAGGGTCTGCTGGAATCTGGCTGTCGGACATCTACAAGTAGATGAAAACGTTCGCACCAAGGGCAGTTCCCTGGAGCCGGGCCCAAACCCCGACAAAACCCTTGTCCATCTGTCTTCATCTGGCACCAGCAGCCGCAGACAGAACCGTGGCAAACATGCCACCACAATAAAAGCCTTTTTAATTTTTGACAAGGCATAAAGAGCGCTTTAGAATAAATTTTTCATCATTGGAAAACATTTTCAAAGCCTTTGCTCCCTTGTTAACATTCAGGAACATGTCTATGCTGCTGTACAGATGTCTCTTATTCAGCCGGGGGCTGATGGGCTTCCCAGGGGATCAATTTGACTCAATGATAGCAGCAGCAAAGGGAATGAGAGGTCATTTTCAACTTTGCACAATCCCTCTTAGAATGCATCACCTCTAATCTCACCTCATATGGTTGCATTGTCTGCACATCAAAATCAAATAGGTCCCAAGCCACAATGAGGAGAAAAAGCACCTTTACACTAATGTATCATAGTGGCTGAAAGTTGGCCAGTGTTGAATGTGTGTGTGTGTGTGTGTGTGTGTGTGTGTGTGTGTGTGTTTATATGGTTCTGCAAGGAGGGCTACTCATGGCCAGCATTATCCCAACAGGGGATCAAATGAACTGTGTGTGTGTGTGTGTGTGTGTGTGTGTGTGTGTGTGTGTGTGTGTGTGTGTGTGTGTGTGTGTGTGTGTGTGTGTGTGTTGCTGCAAGCTAGCCAGGGTCAAACCAAGAGGTTTGTTAACATGGAGCATTAATCTTGCTTGGGCTCTCACCCCCCCTCCCACACACACACACACACACACACACATTCCCTCAGTTCTCTGCGGTGAGCTGAGATGCCCACAAGTAAATTTTTAATCACAAGCGCTCTAATCACTCAGGCTCACAGTTCATCTTAAACACCAGGCACGACCTCCACTAATACCCATCGAGACGACCTGCTGATCCTGGCGGCCTCCGATGCAAACATCCCATCCTCCTGTACGCCGACACGTGTGCCCATACTGCTTCCTGTCAGTACCAGCTGCACAGAGAGGACAGGAGGCTAAACTGTTTACCCCTGCTCCTGTATGGTTTTCTTTTAGTTGCTCGTGTTTGTTGTTTTCTTGTGTGCACGTTCTCATGCGAGTCTGAGTTTTGTGCGATTTTACTGTCCCTCTCAGTCCAAGCTTCGCTGCTGCTGTTGTGTTTGTGGTTGCTCTCTGAAAATTGCTCCCTATCTTGATTTTGGCCAACTTCCCGTGTTTACTTTATATTTGAATTTTCTCTTTTTGGTTGTATTGCTCCTGATTTCCTCCCGACTAGTTTCCTGATTGTTTCCATTTTGTTCATTCTGCTCTGTTTTGGATTTTGAGTCAGTTTTTGTTATTAAAAGATCTTTTTACACCTACTCTCTCGTTTTGTCCGTTTGTCTGGTTTTCAGGTTTAAAAAGATTTGTGTGCATTTTGATGCTCAGCTTAAGTTATATTCTCCTAAAAAAAACCAAACATTGGTCAAGTATAGGGTTGTAAAGAACAGATCATTTAGCAGAGAAAAATGACTAAATCTGACTTGAGGGATTTCCCCTCTTGTCATCTCTCATCACTGCAAGTAAGAATTTTATCTTAGTTGGCTTGGCAGGTTAAATAAAGGTTAAATAAGGAATCACGGTGAATTAAGCGGCTCTGATTCTGTCAGTATTTGTGTAAATCATCCTGAGATTTCATACAATAGAGGCACAATGTGGGGGGAAGAAATGGGTGCGTGTATTAGGGCTGGAGCTTCCAGTTTTCACCATTTAATCTACTTTTATTTGTTATTGATCACTGATTTACCATATCAAATCTCAAAATAATGACTTAGAACATTAGACCAACACCCAATTTAAAATATCTAATTCATGATATGAACAGTTAGGATAAATCTTTTGGCGTTTCTATTTTAGTAGTGACCTTTAAATTATTACAATTTGAACAGTTTTCCATTAATTTGACTGGCTGATTAATTGAGTGATTAATTGAGTGAACTTTTAAATGTATGTTGCAGGGTCTATGACGGTACTTTAAACTGATTTTACAACTATGCAATACAGAAAGCTCATATTCACTTTGTCACTATGGGCCTGTGATCCTACAAACTTTTGACTTTAAGGCAGGATGTGCAAACAGCCTGAATGTGACTTGGACAAATGAAGGAATTTATGTTGTATAGCAGCATTTCTGAGTCTTTTTCCTCTCAGGGAAGCAGTAAACACTGCTGCTCTTTTGGCTTGGGGCCTGAGAACTACCATCTTCTGGGACACTGTACAGCAAGCAGCCACAGAGCTGTATATCATAGTCTAATATTGTATAAATAAACTCCTTTCCCAGAGCGTTGGTCTTTAAAGGGCTCCCTCCTCCTAAAAAGACTCCTGTGATGAGGTTTAACACAGCGATGCAGTGAATCTTAGTCAGCACAACACACTTTATCATATTGACTTTTTTCGAGAGGCTCTCTGTACATTTGTGTGTGTGTGTGAGCATGTATTTAAAAGTGTGTATGTGTGTGTGTCACTGTTCTAACCCCCCCCCCCAGCTCCATTGTTATTCTCAGCATTGCTATTCACCAGACAGAGCACACATTCATCACTCAGTCTTGTGCCTTTCTTGTGGACGTGCCAGAGAAAAAAAAGAAACCTTTTCAGGTCTGTGCTTGTAAATGACCTGCCGCAAAAGGGTTTATTAAATCACCTCCCCTCCCTTCTCTTAACCTACTTCCTGAAGACACCGAGGAGGAGAGGAGAGAGATGGACAAAAAGAGAAGAGACAGACAGTCAGAAAGACAGGAGCATTAATAGACGGATAAATGGAGGGAAAAAGGTGACGAGTGGAGAAAAGCATTATACATCACTCCCCACTTCGTCCTCAGGTTATTCTCAATTAGACCTCCAAATTATGATTATTTCAATTATTAATATATTTCTTTTAAATTAATTAATGGATTAATAGTGTCGTCTTTAAAATGATACACAATAGTAAAAAGTGGTCTCCCTCAGGTCCACGAATCTGCGCTTAAAAACCTTGTCATGACCATGAAAGATGAACGAGATAATTGAGACCGAAATACATCATTGTGCACGTATTCCTTTGCACATTACCGTTTTCCAGCACCTGCAAAGGATTTATGGATGTGTGTGTGTGTGTGTGGCATCCTGATTCTTTGCTTAATAGTAATAGCCTAATAAATGCCCCTCATAGTTCCCTGGAGCCTTGTAGATTTATGTTTTGCATTTATTTATTTATTTATTTATGGTCAATAAAAGACTTAAGTTATGATTTTTTACTGTGTGTGCTGGAAGATGGACCCCTCCTCTGTTGCTCTTCTTGTGATTTTGGAGAGAGGGTGGTGCATGCTGTACAGATTTGTGATTTTGATCTATATAAATAACACCGATTGGCTTGATTGTTGTCCACAACTTTCAGTCAATCGCAGCTGACAGAAAAACAAGGCACTGTCAAATCATTTGTCTCTCAGACTGCCACAGCCCAGCCTGTCACCTGCGGCAAACACAAACCTGGATGTCACATTGACAAAATATTTAATTGATGTTGCAACACCAAATAGGGCAGATGGAAAAACTTCAGCCAACTTACATCCAGCAACAAACCGATCAACTAATGGAAAGCAAAATATTGAACACACATGCAACAATTGGGACTTATACTACATCCAATAAAGCTCCAGATAAAAATAGTTTGTCATTAATTATTGCCCCCTCTCCTCTGGCTGCACTAAAGGGTTCACGGTGACAATCTCGCACGGTTAATCTTTGCGTGCAGTTTCATTAATTTGCCGGCATAGGTGTTCACACACTCTTAATCTGACTGAACAGGTGAAATCAATCATCCCGACAAGCCTCGGGCGCTCAAGGAGACGATCGCGATAAACACCCCCCCCCCCCTCCTCTCTTCCCTCCTCATCATCATCCTCCTCCTCCTCCTCCTCCACCACACACACGCGCGCGCGCGCGCACACGCACGCACACACACACACACACACACACACACGACGCTTGTTTCAGGGCATAAACAACAACAAAAAAAATCTCCTCAAGAGGTCTCACACAGCGAAATGTGGGCCAGATCAGATTAAATTTTGGGGTCGTGCTGAATGAAATCACTCCGCCGCGCATCTCCAAATGACACACATGTCGGCTATGAAATCATTTTCCTTGTACGAGAAAGTGTCAGTTCATCCATAAATCCGCTTTTATGAAAACGGCGCGGTTATCGGTGCGTAATTGTCCCCAGCACAGAGCGGAGAGGGGGGAAAGAGCGGAGCGCTGGCACAACAGAAACAAACATAAACGCCTCTAAATGCTCTCTTGTGTCTCACCGGCCCCGTTTTTTTTATTATTACAGCACACCAGACATGTCTACTACTACTCTACTATGGGGATTAAAGACGCCATGTAGGACAGAAATGCCGATAAAACACAATGGGAGCACACTGTCACCCACCTTTGTCATCTCGGAGCTGTGATGTGAAGTGACGGTCGTGGCGGTGATTTCTCCCCCTGGACGGGCTCCGTGTCCCGGCCAGCCGGCTGCCTGCCCCCGCTTTCCTCTCTTCTTCTTCCTCCTCCTCCTCCTCCTCCTCTCCTTCTTCTTCTTCTTCTTTAATTTTCAGGAAAGCCTCCGTTCCTCCACCTCCTCGCTTTCAGCAGGCTCTCCTCCGCTTGTTCGCTGTTGGTGCTGTTTGGTGATTGTTCAGGTGTCGCAGTCAGTGAGGCAGCGACTCTGCTGTCTGTCTGTCAGCAGAGGCTCCTCGCGACTCCACTCCTCGTGCAACAAAACGGTAGACGGTTGCCCCCCTCTCTCCCTCTCTCCCTCTCTCTCTCTCTCTCTCGTTCTCCCTCTCTCTTCAGTAGCCAATGCGCGCGCGTTTGTGCCCGTGATGCTTAGCCTACTGCTGGGCTGGCGTTTGGCACGCGCGCACGTACGCACGCACACAGCGAGCACATATGGTGCTCACAGACGTGCACACGAGCACATTAGCGCGCATGGACAGTCCTAACGGAAACTCGCCCATATGTGCTGATACTGTTCCTATAATACTTGAGAAACATTTGTCCGGAGTGACACACCGTGGTCCAGGTTTTCTGCTTGATATTAAGCATTGAGCTTAAACGTGAAATCATTTGTCATGCCAATAAAGCTCATTTGAATTTGAACTGAAACGTGATAGCAGACTGATATGTAAATGTAGAGTGGTCAGGGGCACATTCAGTGATTTGTAGGCCCCTGGGCACGTGCAGGAATGGGGCCTCCCTCATGAATTATTCAAGGATATACTCTTCTGTAAAAATTACCCAAGTGTTTTATGATGTGACAATGCTATGATTAAGGTTTCATTAGGTTTAGGTACAAAAACAACCTGAGGTTCTGGGGGGAAAAAATGTTTGTATTATGTGGGGAGGTGGGCAGAGAGGGTCTAATGGAGCGATACTTTTGAGTTTCATTACTCTGTTTGGAGTTTGACCCACACTAGGGACTTATAGTCAGGGTATTTTGGCGTCTCTTGTGAGGAAGTGTAATGTTAAATTTCTGCAATGCCCCTTTAAAGGCTTCATGAAAAGGCAGCCTGGTTGCCTCACCATGTTATCAAAAGTCACACCATGGACCTTATCATAATGTAATCCTCTATATCTCTCCGTCAGTTCTGTGCTGCATGGTATCTGATAAAAAAGTACAAATATTTCTAAAGTGTTTCCTTGCAATATAATTTTTTTGTCAGGAATTAGTCAATTTTTTTCACACTCAGATTCATATCATTTGGGCCAAGTCTGTGTCTGTGGTATTATGCTGTAACTTTGCCAAATCTGCTGTGTTTTGTTTCCCCTGCAATGTTCTGTAGTATCCAAGACTCATTTACATTTATATTGACTATACCATATGTGGCAGATTAATCTGAACACATTTTGTGTGTTATTTCTAAAGTGATTCATCATGAGTAACTCCTACTCAACAGCAAGTTTTACAAGACTTTATTGTACTTTATTTCCATATTATACTTTTTTACACAGTTCCAGTAGAGACTAATAATGGCTCACTGTTACCCTACTTAAAAGAGAATTTATAGATGGTGACCTTCTTGTGCTTTCTGGCTTTTGCCTCCTATTAAATGCCACTACGTTTTGATGTTATATTTGCATTGCATCCCTCTGTTAATCCTAAATGTTTCTCCAGTGGGGCTAAGGATGCCTGCTGGCTGATGACAGACAGATTGTTTGAGTAATGATCCAGGCTCAGAGGTGTAATGATTTAATGAGGTATTGTGTTTTGGTACCCACAATGCAGCATATTGCTTCCTCCATATGGGTCATTATTCCAGGGAGGAACAGTAGACTTTGATTAGGCAATGCTGTCTCTTCTTCCTATTGATCCTCTGTGTGATGAGCTGAGTTTGTTCGTAGCTTGTTAAACAGCCTGCCGGCAATATTATTCATTGTTTTAAGCTTGTTTGTGCTTCAGCAATAATGCGTGACCCCTTTGTGCTGAATGGACAATATATGTTGGGGGCTGTTTTTTGATTGATTGGATGCTTTCTTTTGTTTTATCCTCTCCTGCTTATTATTTGTGGTCTGCAGTTGATCCGATTGGAAAATGCCAGGACAGATATTTGTGGAAAAAAAAAAAAGAATATATATATATATATATAGCGTATTGTCTGTGTAAATTTTCTATTGATACTACTCGTTTGTTTTAAAGACAGCTCTTCATAAGTCACTTTTTGCTTCTTAAAACAAGTATAGCAATATGTTATGAGTCTCAACATTACCCTTCCCTATAACTGCTTTTAATGACTTCACACAGGAATCAGGCAAAAATGAAATGAGCAAAAGTGTAAAAGTGACTGAACACTCATGGGACACATAATAAACTGTGTTTGTTGTGGTTATTTTCAGTCATGTGTCTTATTCGGAACTATATTTACTTACTTTGAAGAGGAGATTTATTATTTTTAGAGGTATTTTATGATAATTTTTGCTTAATCAAATGCTTTCTTTCCAAGGATTTTGATTTAAAAGCATCTCTGATTTAAATACCCCCTTTACTATTTCTCCAATGTTACAAAAGCCAAAGCAAATGTCCATAATTTTCCATTAAATGAATGTCATGGTCCTGTCTTTTGTATTTTTCCAAAGACTGAAAAGAAGTGAAACCAGGACAAAGTCACAGACCATGGATTTTTACAAACATGGCCCCTGCTCCCTGTGCGCAAGCAGAGGCAGGGAAGTGGGTGGGGGGGGGGCTCCGCTGCCTGACGCCGTCCCCTGGACACGCTTGGCTTCATCTTCCATTTGAGCTGTCAGGGTGCAATCAGCAGACATGGAGAGCACTCCGGCTGGGCTGTGACATTACTCTGACCTCTGTGGGGTCCCTCACGCCGCTAACAGGCCCCGCCGCTCTTCCTCTCAGGAGCTGAATAATTCAGCGCCATGAGGTTGTGGGTGGCGTTGCCGGTGAAGCACGGCCAGGGTCAATGGTTTGATTCCCTTTGGGATCAGCCAAGCTATAAAATGTATGCGCTTGTGGTGTTGGGGACACAGGCACTCTATGAATTTATAACACTGAATTTCACTCCTCTGTAGTCTGACAGGCTCCAGCAAATCGAAGACAAACGATTCTTAAATTTCCATTTTATTTTATATACTACTTTTTTGAAGGAACATATCCTCTTATTCCTTTTTAAAACATACTTTTAAAAAAATATATAATATCTTTTAAAATAAAAAAAGATTTTGGTCAACTACTTCCTGTCAACAATTTACATAATATTTAATTCATGTATTCATTTTAACCTCGGTAACAGCCCTTACCTTTGGTATTAACTGATCTAAAATTACCATGTTACTATTCCTGGATTGTGTGAGTGTGGTATCCAGTGCCACTGTTCACCATGTTCACTGAAAAGCTTTCAGTAGAGAGTAGGCCTGTTCTCTCCTATGGGTTTAAGGTTGCCATCTTGAGTGGAGGCCCCCAGCGATCAGTTCCTGGTCCATTGTTGTTCAGCTTGTACATGTTGCCACTAGTTTCAGGTTTATTGTCATTTCCACACATATGTTTGTAGTGTTGTTGGAAATAAACTCCCTTTAAAATGTTCAATATTAACCATTTTTATTCGTATATCAGATCTTTGACTGTGCAGCACTGGAGTCCATCTTGGAACTCTTCTTTCATGACTTTGACTACAACTCGAACATCAGGGACTCGAGGCTCAACTCGGACTGGAGGTTTAGTGACTCAACTAAAAATAAAGCAGTCTTTAATGGTCAACACAATGGCACCACAGGGTCCACTTTGTAGTTACTGAATATCGGAAATTTGGAAATTTGTAGCACCACATGACGATCCTCAATCCAGCCCCCATTTTATTTTATTTGACTTAATTGCTATCTTCATTTTAATTTTAATAGGTCATGTGCTGCACCATTAACATTGTCCAAGAGCAGACAGAAGACATTTCTTGTGCACATTTGACTAACTTTGTCCTGTTGTGGTTGTGCTTTGCATTTGAATTTGTGTATGCATTTCAGTGTTCCTTGCTTTTCTGTGTAGAACATTGTGTCTCTCTTGCTCTAAAAATAACATTTTGTTTGCTTTGCTCTCCTTGCTCTGGTCACTGAAACACGAGCTGCTTCACCTCCTTGAAGTTTTTAATAAGAAAATATAACAGACTCCAGGTCAGTGGTAATGGGGCGAGGCGAATGGGGATAGAGCCTCATTTAGTACAGATAAAACCTCTACTGTTCCAAACAGGGCTGTCAACGCTTCCTGTCAGCATTGCCCTCTCCCAACACGCACACACACATACACACACACACACACACACACACACACACACACACACACACACACACTCCTCTTTGTCAACTTCTTTCTTTTGCTGTCTTTTCTCATTTTCCTCAACCTTCCTCTTGTCTCTTCTTCCTCTTTCCCATTTGCTCCCTCCGTCAGTCCTCCTCTGCTTTCCCCCGTTCCTCCTCTTTCCCTCTCCCTGAATCTGCTGGGGACAGTGTTCGTGTCGTGATTAGGTTTCACGGCGCTTTTCTAGCCCTCTCTAGTGTGTGTTGTTTCTGTACGCATATGTCGATGTGCGTTAATGAAATCCCCCTCCCTTGGGCTCAGGTGTCACTGCAGCTCTCCCTCTCCCTCCGCTCCTTTTGAACGGAGAGCTCAGTGCTGCAGGATCAACACGAGGGCAGAGGTTTTAGACAGTTTCCCATGTACTGAATAAATTAACTGCTGCTGTGTGGGTGATGTGTGTGAGAGTGGGGGAAAGAGACCGCTCAGCGCACACACACACACACACACACACACACACATACACACACATAAAAGTCAGTGTTTATGTGTTTTGAACCTGGTGCACACTGGCTCAGCCTTCTTAAAGCTTGTGGTCATATTACTGAGGTCAAAGGTCAAAGCCAATGAGCCACCACATACAGAAGGAGCTCTGTTCTAGCTGAGCTGCCACTCAGCTTTCTTCTGTGTAAAACACGGGCCTCTCGTTGTTGTTTTGACGTACCGACAGCCGTGTTTCCGCATCGACACACATACTAGACGACTGCACGTGCACAGTGGCGAATATGTGTCACTCTCTGAACGTATCGTCCCAAATTTAGTCGGAGGAGGTTTGATTTAGACGCTTTTATTTTAGACTTGCGACCCAGATTTCACGCCACGTCACGGTCATCTGCTGTATCTCCTGTGGCTTATCTGTGCTGTCAAAAAAAGATGCCACGAGGTATGACAGGGACATATAAACACACACATGCACACATGCACACATACATACACACACACACACACACACACACACACACACACACACACACACGCTCATGCTCACGCTCCTCTAAAAACCTGGGAATCAGTCATCAGCTTAGTGGTTGTCTCCCAGTACGAAACGCAGAGCTTTAATCTGCAGATCGCCTTTGCAACAGTAATCTATACACATTATGAAATTGAATTGGAGGCCACCACATAAAGCAGGAAGCAATCATCATAACCGCCGACAACCCTTTGTGATCATTTACTTTTATCCTTATGCTACAATCTTATATGTCCAGATAACCCCCTTCTGACCCTGATAAGAACCAGTAAAGGCGATTGCTTTATGGATATACACCTGCAGTGGTTCTGTGGTTGTTTGACTTTGCATGATTTGCCTGTTTCTAAGTCTACTTTACATTACTGATGAGCCATGGCAGTGATTGGTTTCTATTCATTTGACTATGGTATGAAAATCATCTTAAAAAGACTTGAGGTACGGGTGGTATGATGATATACACAAAAAGGAAAATTTGTTAACGGCAGCCATCTGTGAAAGAGTTATATTGTTGGTAATGTTGGATATCAATGAGTGGGACATTCTGGACTCGGTTTTCCCGGGACCGCAACAAATCAATATACCACCACTGTACTAAGGATTGTTGTACCTAATAAAGTAAAGCTGTAAAGCAATTATACAGTTTTCTCATGTACTGGACCTAAAGTTATAAACCTTAAGATTTCAGACCAGTTTGATTTGGTGACACCTGTGGCCACTGGTGGTGTGTGCAAGTGAACTGGTCCCAGAGTTGTAGAGGCAGCGAACACAACACAACAAGAAGAGCAACCGATGTAATTGTTCACATTGCAACCAAGGAAACTCACGCTGTAGGTAAGGCTGTTTGAATCCAGGGCTGGAATAACAGACCACTGTGAACCACTGTGAAGACAAGTAACAGAAATACATTGAGCAGTTACAGCTGAAAGAATGTCAACGATAAATAAACAGGATTTGATTTAATGAAGAGCACTTGAAACTTTTCAATTTCAGAGGTACATACTGCACTTCATTGATTCATCAGCTATTTAAAAGATTTAGATAAACTGTAAAACCAATGATCATCTTTAAACATATTAAACTACCAAAAAGTGACAATTAGCTCCACACTGACAAACTACAACATTAAAGTGCAACCATTAATATATTAGGAAATAAAAACACTGACAGGGTAATTCTGCTGCATGATAGTCTAATAGTAGTTTTGCTAATTGAATAGTTTAATCTAAATTCATTCAAATACATTGTTTGTTTGTTTTTGCAATTTTCACTGAAATAAAAGATAAATAATCATATTTTTTTGCATATCAAATCCATAGGCATATTTCATTTTGTAAGGATTTAAAGAAAAATAAAAAATCAAGTGGAAAGTAAATAAGAAATGCTGTACTTAAAATTTACTTACAATTTGCTTGAGTTTTTCAATTTTCTGCTAATTTATACAAATGTTGTACTTTTTACTTTAGTTGCTAGTTACTTTGCAGGTTTCGATTCATGATACAAATACAATACACTTTAAAGATCTTCTGCATAATGAGTACCTTTACTATTCGTACTTTAAGTATATTTTGATATTAATACTGTACTTTTACTTAAGTAAACCTTTTGAATACAGGTCTTGAAACAGTGTATTTCTACACTGTGGTTATTTTACTTGAAGTAATATATCTTAATAGATTACTTCTTCCATCTCTCAGGAAAAATATACCATCACTTATTTCTCAGATTAACTAATAAAGCCAGTTAAGGAGCTGCAAGTCAGTCCATTACTCCTGATTTGCAGTGACAGGTAGTCGACACCTGGCGGCGGTAATGTGCGGCAACGTCACTGTGACCTCACAAACATGGCTGCGGCCGGTGGCAGATACAGTTGGTTCGTTTCCGTTTCTAGAAAAGTAGGAAGTTTTCTATTTAATTCAGTTTTCATCGCACAGGCAGCGTCGCGCGACCACAAAATGGACACAGAGACGCCCACCAAGGTTTGACCGTCATTTTTGTCACGTGTTTCCCGTGTCACGACAATAATTTCACCCGTTATAATCCCGTCAAAACAAAATCATGCCATATTCGGATACTGTTATGATGTGACTGTTACAGCTGGCTGACATGACCAGCTCCAGTGCCGTGCTGCGCAGTTAAATAACCGTCCCGCTTCACGCGCTGTAGTCACTCATACACCGTTTGTTCAAGCGTGTAAATATCTACAGGTGTTCAGTGTCTGTCTTTATCCTCCACAGCTGGAGTTTGCAGTGCAGATGACATGCGAGAGCTGTGCAGAGAAAGTCAGTGCTGCTCTGGAGGGGAAACCAGGTGACAAAGCATTTACATGTTTGCTAATACTGTACAAAGAGCTGTTTTCTGCCCTGAATGCAGTCATACATCCTCTGACATGGTGACTTGTACAGTCACTGCCGGGGTGACGGTCAGTCTAATTCCTTGTATTTGACACAGCAGAGGACCATAACACAGCAGATAATGTGCCACTTGTATACTGCTGGCCTCCATGCATTCCAGTGCACAGTATAGATGTTGTTGACCACACTCCAACATGGCATATCATTCAGTAAAGCATATAGCAACAAGTCTCTTTCTATGGGCAGCACTTTATTTTATGGGTCTGTACATTTATAATTTATTTCCAGATTATCTGCTAATAAGTTTCCAAGAAATAACTGTATAATTTGTTGCTAATTAAAGGTAAACTACAGAGTGAGAAGTTGGTACATTTCCAATTATTTCTAAATGCAAAGCTTGCACAACCTTGAGACTCTTATTCAGAGGATGGCAGATTAACTAAATGTGAAATGTGTCTACAAAGAATCAAACTGACAGTTCAGCATAATTGAAGAATCAATAGAGTTTCCAATAATAAATGGATGAGTCATAAATATTCACTGAGGTTTAGATGGAGCAATTTCCTCTGTGGAAATTCATCTGGAAGTCAATAAATAAACTCAACACAACTATTTCATCTCTATTTTTCCTGTAATTAGCGCCAAACAACATGGTTCTTTCCATTAACTCATCATAAGCCTGAGAAAAAACTAAAGTGTTCAGTTTATTTTGAAAGTGCACACACGATTGACAGTCTAAAACACAAATTTACAGTGTCATAAATCAAAGAAAATCATCAATCACCAAATCTTCACATTCGAGAAGCTGCAAACAAATGGTATGAACCATTAATTTTACCTTAATTGATAATCAAGATGTCCACATCACTGTAAAGGTTGCACGCTGTTTGTCTGCCCGTGTGTGTCCGATTGTGTCTCCAGTGACAAAAGCCCATTAATTTCACTGTGTTTGCAGGAGTGAAGACTGTCAGCATTGATCTCAGTAGGGAAGAGGTGTTGGTGGAATCGGCTCTGACCAGTGCCGAGGTGCAGGCTCTGATAGAAAGCACCGGACGCAGGGCGGTGCTGAAAGGCATCGGAGGATCGGTGCAAGGTGAGACGCAACGGGAGCGAGGCTGAGAATCGAACCCACGCACCTTTTTCACTTCTGACATTTTCAGCGCTGAATATTGAAACCTGCCAGTACCGGATTTGTAGTCTTGTTAAATAATATTTAATCAGATATTTAACACATGTAAAACTTACATTCTCTAAAAATGGCTGCTTGTTTCAGACTAAACTTAACAAAGAAAAGCATTTGTGGAGAAATATCGCAATTACTTGCCCCAAAACCAAATGTGTGTGTTAATTTATCATTATTATATTATGAAAAGGAGGACACAAGTCTACAGGAATACATGCTACTGGTTCCGTCATTGATTTCCCCCTCGAGAACAAAGATGCTCGATAGCTGAGACTAAAATGCAGCTCCAGCCGTTGAGACACTGGCCTTGTCACACATGTCAATAAAATACATCCTGGGTGAATAAATCACTGGTGGGTGATGTGATTGCACATGTTGAGGGTGCGCTGGGGCTTAGAGGAGGTCAAGGACATGCTGCATGTGATCTGATATGTAGTGTGAATGTAAATATGTCTCTGAGCACAGGAGGAGGAGAAGGAGTGCCGGGTCAAATCTGAAGTAAATGTTTATCACAGTCACACACGTTCGGTCATGGTTGATTTGCCCCTGGCCGTCAGACAAGGACCTGGAGTCCATATAAAAATAGCTACAAATAGCTGTTGCTATATGTGTGCACATTTTGATGTTCAGTTCACAGTTTCCCACAGATAAAATATAATGTGAGCCAGATAACATGATCCGATCTCAGGCAGTCACTCGAGACGCATTCGTGATGCATTTTTTTACTCCTTATGTGAACTGCAGTGTGTCCCAGTGAGATCTAAACACAATCTGGACAAATCTAAACATTAGGATGCTAAACTTCAAGCAATGTCACGGCCAATTTGTTGACAGATCTGGGTGCAGCGGTGGCCATGCTGGATGGTGTCGGAAAGATCCAAGGGGTGGTGCGTTTCCTGCAGTTATCGGAGGAGCGCTGCTTGATAGATGGGGCCGTCGATGGGTTGGAGCCTGGACTCCACGGCCTCCACATTCACACCCTGGGGGACCTCACGCAGGACTGCAGCAGGTAGGATCAATGTGTTACTTGTGTTATTTATTACTTGTCACACATTTCCAGTCTACCTCTTGACTATATAAACCAGCAATTAATGGCAAGGACATTTCCTAACACAGTTGCTCATCTTTTGTATCGATGATTCAACCAGGAGAATTTTATGTGTTAAAGCCAAAGAACACCCACCCCCCACACTTTACAATTGTCTTATAATTTCCCCTTTTTCTGCAGTTGTGGAGAGCACTATAACCCGTTTGGAAGACAGCACGGTGGACCAGGGGACTCTGAAAGGGTACAGTCATATCTGCTGCTCGGGCTCTATTAAAAGAAAGGATGATTGTTCATTTTTATAAGTTTAAGTGATGGAGATCAGCAGTGCCAGAACATTTAGATGTTAGATGATCAAAGAGAAAAGCATAAAATGAAATAAATATTCTTGCACAATACCTTTTTGACAAAATCGCTCCTGAGATATAATAAAACTTCAACACAAGCCAAATGGAGGATGGGATATCCCTCCCCGATTGCCAAATTCGTCCCACAGGAGCCGTTTTGAGCTGTTCCCGCTCCAGGTGCTAAATTTTCAATAAAGTGTGTGAGAGAGCTGCAGTTTTTCTTTTCTTTCATGCTGAGCGCTGCTTGTGTTTTTCCTTCAGTGTTATTTATTCACTGTGTGGTTATGTATGACTATTATTTTGCAGCATGTAGGTGATCTGGGAAATATTGTTGCCGGACCAGATGGCAGAGCCTCATTTAGACTAGAAGACAGTCAGCTAAAGGTAACACACACACACACACACACACACACACACACACACACACACACACACTACAGTGTATTGAGCCTAATGAAGGTAAAGGAAGCAAAGATGTCATATATCAACATCTAATGTGATTGATCCCCCGGTGCAGGTATGGGATGTGATTGGCCGATCGCTGGTGGTGGATGCAGGGGAGGACGACCTGGGCCGAGGCAGCCACCCTCTCTCCAAACAGACCGGGAACTCTGGGGAAAGGTGGGTCAATGGCAGTGGTTTAAGTCGGCCGATAGAGTGGATAAAAGAAATTACATCCAGCTCTGTGATTGTTTCCCAGGCTGCGGTTTGTGCTGATGTGGTTTCAGATTCCATTGTATTGTAAAGTGTTTGTGGTATTTTGTTTTCTCCTTGTCCATACACAGAGTGTCGTTTGTCACTGTGTGAATTGTGTGATTTAATATTGTAATACACAACACAAACCGAGGAATGAAAATCCATATTTAAATGATTTTTTTTTTAATGATCATTTGACATTGATTCAGTAAAGAATGAACGGATATTTCATATGATTAAACAAAGAAATAATTATATGAATAAAAAGGTATTAGTGAAATAAGACTGTAGCTGCAAACACTCATTTCTCTGTTCTCTGCTTCACAGGCTGGCATGTGGGATCATCGCCCGATCTGCGGGCCTTTTCCAAAATCCCAAACAGATATGTGCATGTGACGGGGTGACGCTGTGGGAGGAGAGAGACAGGCCGATAGCTGGGAAAGGCCGAAACAAGACCAACGCAGCGACACCGGCAGCGCACCTGTGAACCTCGGATACAAACACTGAGCCATCTCCAAGAGAAATGCAGAGGATTTTTGTCGACAGAGGGTCGGCGAGGCGACGAGCACTGAGGAATGTGTTCACAGACAGCTGGAGGGAGAACCAAAGAAAAATGGCCTTATTTCCTTGAAATTTTTCTGTGATAAAATCAAACGCTCCTACAGTCGCAGTTAGTGTCCTCTGAGGGTTTTAAATGCACTAAAGCAGATTAACACAGACCGGGACTTTGTAAAAGTCCCCTCTGATTAGCTGTTATATATATTTGTATAACCAGTCGCCTCGGACACAAGCGTCTCATCACCATCTAAATTGATGTACATGTGAGATCTGAGGTATCCATTTCGACTGTGTGCTGGTAGGGATAAATCCTTCAATTTGCTATAAAAAAAAAGTGTCTAAGCCTCCTAAAAACAGTGGTAGTTAAAAAAAAAAAAAACCTATAACACTGCTCTCACATCAGCTCACTCTCCCACCCAGGAATAATCATACACCAGGGAAACATTGTGGAGTAGCTCAGCTGATTTGAAAAAAAAAAAAAAAAGGTTGTGACTTGGTATAAAATTTATCCACACGTTTAGTTTAGGAGAGAATATAACAAATGTATGATGCTGAATCATGTCATCTTACACTTTGGGTCAGTTGTAGCTATAAGTGTTGTGACTGAAAAGACATACAGGCTAGCTAGTTTGCAAAGAGAAAAGTTGAAAGAAATAGTTATAACAGACAAATGATTGAAACATCTGTGACTGTCAGAAGGATGAATACAAGCTTGACCAAACCCAGCTGTGGACTCACCACAGCGCGTTATCTTGAATAATAAAGGGGAACAATGAGAGAGCACTTAATAAAAAAATGTGGGATCCATTAAGGTAAAAGTCAAAAGCACATGGGGGGGGGGGGTCTGTAGACACACCGGCGACATTAGTGTGTTCATTTCGAATCCATAAGGTGGTGTAAGTGACTTGGGTAAAGAGATTAGAACAAGCTCCAGAGAGAGAGTCAAATTCCATCCAGAGTGAAAGGGCAAGGGGGGGGTAAAAGTTTCAGGGAGGGGGGGTTGGGTCAGGGCTTTTAAGGACTGTGTGCTCAGCTGTTTTTTCATCATGGTGTGTGAGTGTACAGTTGCTGCGGACAACTAAAGCCATAAAGTGAAGGAAACCACTTTTTGTTTTCATTTTATTTATAGACAAGTCGTCTGAAATTGATGATTGAAATGTAAAACAGTAACACCTGCTGACACTTTGATTTCTGTTAACACTGCTTATTTTCCCTCTTGATGAAGACATAAATATTGGCTATAAGAGTGTGTGCAGCAAGTTTTTTTGCATTGATTTTTCAGATTGAGCATCTGTCATGCCGTGGTAATGCCTGAATAAGCTTATTGAACTATGATTGGTTGGTGTCTTTCACCGTCTTTTTCCAAGAGCTGTGAACGCAACTTGAATGTAGGGCTGCAACTAAAGAACGCTGCTTTCTAAAAAATAATTTAGCCTTTGAAATGTGAGGAAATTTGAGCCAAATAATGTCTTTAAATGGCCTTTTTTGTCTGTCCATTACAAACTCAAATATATTCAGTTGGTAGCAATTTAAAACAAACATTTTGTGTTTTTGGTTGATGGACTTCATTATATGCGTAATTTTTTCATATCTAATATTTCCAGCTCTCCGTGATGTATGAATCCATCAGTCTTTGGTATGTAAAGCCTACATTAGTCCTCTGTGGTTTAACATGCGTCATGTATATATATATTTTTTTTTTCATAGCACATAATGAGTTCTTTAATTGAACTGACTCACTTGTCGAGTCTCCCTGTGGAGCAGAACCCTGTGGTGTTCAGGTAGCCTTTATTCTTCTGGAGGCTCTAATAAATTAAACAGGCTTACACAGGTGGAACCGAGGACTTTTTATAAGGCTGGTAGGCCTCAAGGAAGAAAAGCTCTGGAAAACTAATACAATTTCATATTGGATTCCCCATAAATAGCAACAACACCACATGGATTTTGACTCTGGATGGGAAATTTATTTGACAGTAAATATGATAAAAGACAGACATGATAAAAATCATAGACAATCCTAAAAAAGACAACATGCTAACACCAACCTGCCATGGATGTTCTGGAAAAAGATAAACTTAATTTGTGACTTCAGAATCTGTAGATGCGACATGTAGGGGGGGTTTTACCTAAGTGCTACCAGGATATCCGGACACCACAGACACACGTGGGCCGTCACCTAAACAACCAAACCACACAAGACAGACACAAAGTGCACAGTTACATCAAACCACCACATGCAATGAAGGGGAGAGGGGCACCAGCAGTCAGGGCCACAGGGCATTCAATGCAACTGCGGTATAATATAAACCAAACACACATTATAAACATACATACATACACACCTAAACATCGCTTAAACTGCAAGATAACTTTTACCTCAATAGGGTTATGAACTTCCAATGTGTAAAAATGTGTTCACATTACCTAATGCCACGTGTTTTCCAGGATTCAAACAAACCCACTAGTCATACCTTCAAAAACAGGTCATCCAGCCTGCAAGGCCTGGGCAACAGGCTGTTTAAAGCACCTGTAAAGGTGAAGGTAAAAACTGATCAGTAAACAAATTGCTTTAAAACATACCTTCCAGACGACTACCCTGCTCCCTCGCCGCCTGACCCACAATGCATCAAGACTGATGATCTGGATGTGACCTACCTATATCAACCCTTAATGAGACAATGATAACCGGTGTGTGTATTTGTCTGAGAAAGCGGCAGAGGGTGGGGCCAACATGGAGGAGGGGGGGGGGGGCAGATTGTGTCCTCACTAGGCAAAAATCGTACCTATCACACAGGCTTTGTGGGGAATATGTATGTGTATGAGTCAGTTGATGAGGCTTTTTTTTTTTTTTTTATGAGGATTCAGCATCCTCTAGGTGCAACAGCAGCAGCAGCGGCGGCGGCAGCAGCCTCAGCCTCAGCCCTCCCCCTCTGCAGCCTTTCCAGCAGTATGCCCGACACTCAAACGGAAGCAGGCGCTACCATTTTGAAATACAGCACCGCCTAGGTAAGATGGTAGATCCTTTTATTTAATCGCCTTTTTCTGCAGCATTATTCTCATCCGAGCCGCATGGGAGGTAATTAAATCCGATTCGTCTTAAAGCTCAAGTGTTTTCTCTTCGGGTGTGTTTTAGAGTCAGGGACTATTCGACCGTGTGGTTTGCACGGGAATCACTCGGTGTTACACTGTGTCCAGTCCAGTGCGGAAAAAATGTGATTGTGTGTTGATACACTGTATCGATCTCCTACAGAGAGCCAGTTATTGTGATCAGGTTTGACGTGCTTATCACCCTTGCTGAGTCTAACACGGTGAAATAAGTGTTTTGGGTTTTGTTGTGTTTTTGACTCTTTTCTCGGTGGTTTGTTTTTCGCCTTTTGTTTTTGCTTTAAGCATCCCGTCTCGCCATTCACAGTTTTCCAGCAAACGTGGACAGTGTGTTACAACAGGCCCACCAGTCCAACCGGTGTACACTTGTGTATTTTCGACATGTTTTATTTTTTTCTTTTCCTTTTCGCTTAAACGACTCCAGCGGTGAAAATGTGTTGACTCAGCGTCGTGCTGCGTCATCAGAAAACCAGCTTCTCTTCTGGTTGTGCCTGAGATGAACCCAGAGTTAATGCAGCAGCCATATGTAACACGGGGCAGACACACACACATAGACACATACACACATGTGCAGTGCAGACAACAGTGAAGCGGATAAACACATATTTTCTATGGACAGCAGCAGGAGGTGGAGGAGGTGTAGTTAAAAGTCTGTGGCAGCTGACCGGAGTCTTAACCAAAAAATAGAAATGTCATTCTCTGGTGTCGTGTTCCACACTGCCCTTCGATTTACAGCCAACCATAAAGGTTGTCCAGGAGGAAGACAAGGTGTTGGCCAACCTGTAGCGACACTCCTCAGTTTGAAGTGTAGATTTAGAGGCTGTTGAGGAAAGGACACAAGGAAGCACGAGGCCGCTGCTTCAATCACCAGCTATCATCACTACACAGTACATGGCATGTGAATTGATGCACAGTGAGCTCCTTATCCCTGACTGTCTCCTGTGTGTGTGTGTGTGTGTGTGTGTGTGTGTGTGTGTGTGTGTGTGTGTGTGTGTGAGTGTGAGTGTGAGAGAGAGAGAGAGAGAGTGTGTGACTCATTGCTGTACAGGTAATCACAGCCTCCTCTGAGGAGCGGTTTCTGACTGATGAGATATAGTGAACATTTTAACAGATGTAATGTGTTTCCTTGGTTTCTGTTGGGAATCTGAGTTTATGGCCAGCTCACAGGCAAATGTGTGGTCTGTGTGGTGTTTCATATGTGAAATTTGAATGTTAATCTAGCATGTTATTCATGTGTTATCACGAGTGCATTTAAGACTTTAACCTCAAAATCACGAGCTATTGCATTATTTTATTTGAGAGAATGCTGGATAGGTTATTTGTTGATTTGCTGAATGTTTTGAACCTTTGGTCTCCTGTCTCCTGTTTGAACTTTTGTTCCCCTTCCAAGTACAACTATAACCTCAAACTTACAAGCTGCTGCATGTTTTTCAGTTTGAGTTAAAGCAGAACAGTTTCTTACATAAGTAATTTTTGTGCTTTTGTGGTTAGAGCGTCTTTTGTTTGGTTAATCTCTGGAGAGTAAATACATTTTTCATGTTGGAGAAATGGTGCAAGACTTGTAAGTCTTGCTTTTTTAAAAAATGATCTTTATTATTAATCCAAAGTTGACAGCCCCCCCCCCACAGATATTTTTAAGCCCTGCAAAAGAAAGTAAATAGCTGGGTCAGCCATGTCCTTGTGTACTGCAGTCAACCCCTGTGTTCAAACATTGCTCTCCAGCACCTCCTCCTCCTCCTTCTTGTCAGACTACTACAGAGCCAAAGGTGCGGCTTTGTGCTCACTTAGTAGTAGTTACATCTACGGCCGCTGTGTTGTTCTTCCTCTCGCTTATCTCTAACCACAGTCAAGCACATCACTCCTCTGTATCTCTGCAGCGCCATGGACAAGAGCCACACTGTGAAGCTCTTCGTGGGCAACCTGGCGTTGGACACCACCCAAGAGGAGCTGTCAGCCATCTTCGAACCTTATGGCCAGGTGGTCAGCTGCAGCGTGCTGCGACAGTTCGCCTTCGTCCACCTGCAGGGCGAGGGTGCCGCCGAGCGCGCCATCCGGGAGCTCAACGGACGGGAGTTTCGCGGCCGGAATTTGGTGGTGGAGGAGTCGAGGGGACGGCCGCTGCACTCCACCAAGGTGTTCGTGGGTAATCTGAGTGGGATGTGCACCACTGAAGATCTACAGCAGCTGTTCCAGACGTTTGGAAAAGTTCTTGAGTGTGACAAAGTCAAAGGTGAGTGAAGAGCCTGGTAACATTTGAAATGTTTTTAAAATGCTCCCAGTCACTTTTCTCCCACGTTGTGCTTGATGATAGTACAACTGTGGAGTTAGTGTAAGAGTGAATTAGTGCAGGTAAGAGATTGTATCTCAGTTTTATTGCAGTTGCTGAGAGATTTTAAGTGCCTGTGGATGTTAAACATAAGTGAAGAGTCTGGCTACGTGATATATTATGATACACCCGTTCAAAGTTCTCAGTTTGCAAAACAAGATAATCTCCCACCTGCTTGTTGTAAAGATTAGTGAGGTGGTTTCCTTTAGTGGAGGTAATAGTAATAAGTGAGTAAGTGCTTGTGGCAATGCCACTGTGATCCTAATTGTTGTCCCTGCGCTCAATGACAGCCAGGCATTCCTCTTCCGCAGGCTACGCCTTTGTTCACATGGAAAACAAGGAAGATGCGCTCCAGGCCATCGAGGCCCTGCATGGCACCTCATTTAAGGGCCGCCCCCTGTCTGTAGAGCTGTCCAAGGTCCAGCCCAGCAAGCAGGCACCGACAGGGAAAATCCCCTGTGTTAACTGTGGAAAGCAGGGCCACTATGCTGGAGAATGCCCTGTGGGGAAGCCTTCTCTGGAGCAGTACCAGAGTCAGGCAGCGGTCCTGGCCGCCGCTGCTGCTGCAGCCGCCGGACTGCCTCTCCAGGTCCAACAGAGTGTCCACAATTCAGTCTACAACACCTCCACTTTTGATCCCACGTATGCGGCTCTCACTGGGATCACCACAGGCACACGCACTGATGGAAATCCAGTGAACCCAGCTGTTTATGGTGCCCTTGCCAGTCAGGTGTATGGTGCCAATGTCGCCAATCAGCTTTATGGCACGGTGGCCAATCAGGCAGCTCTCACATCAGGCGCCACCCAAGTGTACAGCTCGATGGCCCCCAACATCTACGGCCAGGTGGCTGCATCCCCGGCGGCGGCTGCTGCTGCCGCCGCCGCTGCCGCCTACTCGACTCCAGTTTACACCCCAACTGTGGCCAACCCCCCCGTCTATCTGACTGCTGCTCCTGGAATAGAAATGCCAACAGCAGCGGCTGCGGTAAACCCCGCCTACACTGTAGCTCCAGCAATTTATGGTGCCGCCACACCAGCCTATGCTCACATAAGCGCCATGGGAGCAGCGGACCCTACTACAGCCATCTTTGAGGCAGCCAGGCAGGCGCATTACTTTGCCCAAGGCCAGCAGGTTGTGGCTGAGCAGCAGTCAGTGGCTGCTGCTGCTGCTGCAGCGGCGGCTGTGGCAAAGTCGGGTGAGAGGGACCGTAGTCCCCTACGGAGGTCGGCGCCCCTGCTACCAGACCCTGTGATGAAGCCGTTCATGTACCAGAGAGCCAAGCCGCGTCGACCCCTGCTCCCCACACCAGCTGGGCGAGCAGCAGAAGAGGCCGTCGAGGCTGCAGAGGACCCCATGGCCAGGTAGGAGATGATCTTTGATTGTCTTTACGATCAACTATACAGCATCACTGAAACAACGGACCAGAGTTTCATGTTCTCTACCACTATACATGACTTGAGTCATGCTTTACAACACTGTGGGCTCATGTCTCAGGACTGATTAATGCTTTTTTTTTGCATTTTCTTGTTTGCTTTATCACTCTCTTGTTACTCTCTTTGTGTTGCCAAGTGCTACCATCAACGCCCTTGCTGTCCCTCTTCCTACCTGTACACTCCTCTCCCTCCCTTAACCCACCCCTCTCCATTCTCCTCCCTCCTCCCCTCTCTTAGGTACTATGCTGAGTACTACCAGCAGCTGCAGCAGTACCCTCAGTTCCAGTATGCCTACCCACCACCGAGCACAGTGACAGCCATCCCTGGCATGCCGGGAGTGCAGGCCATGCCAGCAGTCCCTGCTGTGCAAGCGATGTCAGCCCAGTCGGTCGCCACGCTGGATGCCCTCAGGCCAGTGGTCCCCACTGCTGCGGCAGTGGCAGCCGCCATGGCTGCGCCCAGGGTGTATGAGCCGCCGTTGCCGCCGCCCACGCGCAAGGAGGCCATCCTCCGCCGCCCCGAACTCTCCCTTCACACGCCTGAGCCCCCCTTCCGATAGTCGCACACAACTCTCTGCCCCCATCCCTCCCTCTTTGCCCTGACCCCCCCCCCCCCCCCCCCCCAACCCCACATCTCCTCTTCCACCCCAAACTTGACCACCTTACAGCAGCTGTATGTGTGTGTATGTGAGTGTGAGTGTGCGTCTGGGGGCTCTAAGTGTGTGGGGTTGGGTTTGAAACTGGGGGCTTGGTTTATTAACCTGCTTTATGAGGGACTTGATCAGCGAACCTTGGTCCTGTTTGCATACACACAGTGCAGCCATGAAAGGGAGGCTCTCATCTGTTGTATGGGCATTCTTTGTGCTTCTCAGTTTTACTTTTTTAACGTGCCAGTCTCACACTTGTGCCAGTATTAGACTGACCCAGTCAGTCGTTTCATATGCCTTTATTTCCGCAACCCAGTTATGATTTTCTATGGCCAAATCTACGATAAAAGAGACATTGGTTTTAAACCTATCAGCCATCCTCCTTAGGCCTAGATGATCAGTTAGGGCAGCTAATTTGAAACCTTTTTTGCCTTATGTTGAAGACTTTAGATTTGTAATGTAATCAGATGGGAAGTCAGGCAAACACACATTGTGTACTGGCTGCATTGCATTGTATCCAACAGAACCAAGACTGATGTGTTTGGGGGGATTGCTTGTCTTGAATGTGAAGTGGATGTAGTGTGTGTGAATGAGTGAAAGAGAGAGAGATGTGCAGGCTCCTGACCTTGCAGCACACAAACGCAGCAGCTAGGACTGCGCCTTGCAGGAAAAAAGAAAAAACCTAAAGCACACATAACACGTACTGTAATGTATGTTTGGATCTCTCCTCGACCCTTTTTCTGAATCCCTTCCTCACCTTTACTCTAACTGCAACGCTGAAAGACACTGCTTCACCTCTCTTTCTCTTTCTAACTACAGCTGCCTACCTCTGACAGTAAATTTCAGTGTAGAGTCTGTTCTATTCTATTCTGTTCTATTCTATTCTATTCCACACCAGTCAGCAGTTTATTTCCTGCTCCTCGTAAAGGTACAGGATCAGCAGTTTAGGGAGGAGCTGGATTTCAGTGACAGTGACTTTTGTAGATAGTCCTCCTTCATGTTCAGAGGCCTTTCTTTTTAAAATAGTGTACGTGTTTTGTTTGTTTTTTTCAGTGTAGTTTA
Organism: Seriola aureovittata; assembly: GCF_021018895.1. Classification (NCBI taxonomy): domain Eukaryota; kingdom Metazoa; phylum Chordata; class Actinopteri; order Carangiformes; family Carangidae; genus Seriola; species Seriola aureovittata. The sequence goes on from NC_079386.1 coordinate 13,759,632, forward strand.
CATAATAATACGTAATACAAGTCAAACTGGGTTGTGATGAATTGTAAATGGGGGGGGAGAAAAAAAAACTCATGTGTGACTACTGAATGAGCTGTTTACAAAGAATCTTTACACTGCGTCCTGTTAGGAATCATGATGATATGTGACAAGCTCAATTATGTGCCTATAAGCTTTGAGTGAAGTGCATTAAGTGGAGGGATCTCCCATTTTTAAGTGCTTTTTTGACATTACTTTTTAATCATTTCAATGAGCTTAGTATCCAGAAGGCTACGAAGCTTTCTCGTGGACTTGTACTCGTGTATTACTTTCTGTTTCATATCATAGGGTTTTGAAAAAAGCCACAAATTGAGCCTCGCGGGTTTTACGATTAGCCGCTAGTTTTTAAGCAGAAACGATAGCACCAATGAAGTGAGAGGTGGGGCAGTGTCTTCCAGTTGCCCCAGCTATCCTCTTTTTTTGTTTGTTTTTTTCCCCAAATAAATACCAGACCTGCTTCAGATTGTAATTGCCAAAAAATGTTTAGTATGTGTTCTTTTTTTTTTTTTTTTTTTTTATCTGGTTGTGGTGTCTGATAGGTGAGCTCTGCTACATCCGGATAACAAAAGCTCGACTTGCGAGGTCACATTTCTGAGCTTGTCCTGAGTGGGAAATTCCACCCATCTGGTTCTACAATCACTTTAAACAAACAGTTAAAGTTTTCCTTGTTTTTTTTCTTTTTCTTTTTTTTGCAACTACCATTTGACAGCGGTCTGATGCACACACAGACGTACCATCTGAAATCACCTTACTGCCTCGCTCCCTCCCCTTCCTTCCCTCTCCCCCTGTGGTTTTTTTAGTGGTTCGGTGACTTTTGCATTTCACAGTGTAATCTTTCTGTGTCGTATATACAAACACATACCAGTTGCATCCTTTGTAGAATTATGTGGTTTGCGAAATGTCTTGTTTGCCATGTTTGAGACCTTATTTTTAGAGAAGTATTTTAATTTTGCCTTTTTTTTTTCTTTTTTTTTTTTTTTTTAGGAAAAGACAAAAGAAAAGTAAAAAAAAAAAAAATCGGCATGCTTTTTATTGAGAATATGTATACTATAAACCTTATTATATAATAAAGAATGTTTGGCTGGCTATTGTGGTAAAAGAAAGCAAAGGGTTTGGACATTTCCCCTTCTTCTTGTTTATGTTGTTCTTCTCCACTATCTGTTTCTCTTGTGTAAAATGACCACCAGACCCATTTGACTGGGGACCCAGGGGGAGACAGGTGTAGATGCTGGCCCAGCTTTGCTCTCTTTGGTCAGGGTAAGTGCGGGTTGGTGCTCCTTTCTCTCTCCAGCCTCTCAAACTGTGTGCAAGCCAACATTTGTATGGAAGGGTTTGCTCGAGCAAATGCATTTCAGAACAGAATTCTGGCAAGAAAGGCTTGCTATGGTCCTTTTTTTAAAAAAGAAAAATTGATTTTAATGCAGAAAGGACTTAAAACACACTGTGAAATCATGTTGAGAGCTGGGGAGAGGCATACAGATAGAATGGCCTGGGTGCATTTTGATCTGTGGAGCAGTCCTGTTCCTGGGGTTGATGGGTGTGCGTCTGGTCTGGTCTGGTCTCTCCCTGCTGCACCAAATTCTCCCCCTCCGTGTGTCTTTGTGTCCACTCTACTCTCAGACCTGCATGTGTGATAATCTGTAACTTTGCCGCAAAAAAAAAAAAAAAGAAAAAGCCCCGCGACAGTCCAGCTCTGAACTAACTATCTCAACTGAATTAGGTCACCGTGCCACCTGGAACGGCCAGCGTGCAGCCGTGCGTGAGCGTGGCGGCTTGAGCCATGGGGACGACTTTTAGCGCGACGCCAACGCAGTGGGAACTTGTTCTCTCTCTCTTCACCACCAAGGTAAATGAAAAAAAAAAAACAAAACAAAACAAAACAGAAACAAAAGCACTGACCTCTCCTCTCCCCACCTGCCGCCCCTCCTTTGACTGTGCCTTGACCAAACACTCCTCCCCCCCCCTCTCCTCTGCCATCACCACCTTCCCACCCCTCTCCCCGCTCCGTAACTCCTCCTCTGCTGCAATGGCAGTGCCACACCTACAGCCTTGGGCTTCTCCTCGGTGGGGGTGGCGGGCGGGGTAGGGTGGTGTGGGGCTAGGACCCCCGCCTTCACAAGACTGACTGTCTCGCATCAGCATACAAGGCGACTGACTGTGCCCTCTCTGCCCTGCTGGTGTCTGCTAGTGAGTAAAAGGGAGTGTGTGTGTGTGCGTGCGTGCGTGCGTGTGTGCGTGCGTGCGTGTGTGTGTGACAGACAGAAAGAGAGCATGGATGTCTGAAGAACTTGTTTGGTGGTGTTTCATTGATCGGTGAGGCTTGGCACATGCGGACACACCCCCACCCTCCCCCCCTTGCCCGCTAGTCAACTCCTCTCCACCGCCGTATTCGCCGCCCTCACACCCTTCCTTCCCTTTCTCCCACCCCCCACCCCCCCCTTCCTTCCACCTCCTCCTCAACCCCACCCTACTGTCCCTATGCGCCTCTCCTCTCCGCCGTTCACACACAGAGACACACACACACACACACAGCGCTTTTTTTCCGCCGCCACCGCCGTCGCCACCTTGGATCTGGGTTCGTGGCTCTGGCTCGGACTCAACTTCCCAGAACCACCCACCTGACCCAACCTCCCCACCCTCCTTTGTTACCATAGAGGCCTGGGCGTGCCAATGGACAATGTGTGTGTGGTGGCCCGCCGCCGGACTCAGTAACATGACACAGAGAGACTACAATGGTGGACAGATCGCTTTGCTAAAACTGTTGAATGCTGGGTTTGCTCCACATGGCTGTGGAAGGGATCTTAACACCTGTTTCCCAAAAGAACTTAGCTTCAATGCATCAAAAAATGATTAACCAACCTCCTCCTGTTGAGGTCAACAATTCCCTTACCTTTGGGTCCCTCACAGCCTGTGTGCCAATCAGAAACGTCCTATAAGATAGGCCTATAGGTATGAGGCCAGTCTGACCTGTAGATTCTCATCAATCTCAGGGTTCCTATAAGACTTTTCTGGGATGGCAGCTCTATTCCTGTAATACTGTGATCAGCTGGACTGGCTGGATATGTGCTCTTGAGTGACTTGTATGTATGTTCTCACCTGTTAAGATTGTCCATGTGCTCTGAGATAGAAAGCTTAGCCCTCGCGCACACACGATCCCACACTCACCGGCTCTCAGTATGTGAGATGGAGTCACGGCAGAGAGGGTTGTGTCTTCTGTCTGCCTAACAAACAAAGGGAAGGGTAGAAGGAGGGGAATGAATAGATGAGCTGATCATAAGGTGAGTTGGTAGTGGAAGGTGCTCCTTAACCTCACCTTCCTGATCTTGGAGGACCCTATTGTTGATTGCAATAATAGTTATAGAGGCCAAAATCTTATTCTTAAAAAGGCCAGTTTAAACCGGACATTTTATCGTCCACAGTGTGTACTGATAATGCTGCCTCGTCTCTTAGGTCTCTTGTTTCTTGGATGCACATCGTCTTCGTTTACTAAAATTTAGTCTTAATCTTTTCACAGCATCGAATCACTATACATGTCAGGGAAAAAAAAAACAATGCAACTGCAAGTTAGTCTTTCCTCAGAGTTCCTCTCTAAACGATGCAGCAGCAGCAGAGTGAGCAGATCAAGCGCTGGCTCCCTTCCTGGCCTCCATGATCAGGACGCACGGTGTTCCAGTTTTGTTTTTTCCTGCAGCCACCTCATCCTCCCCACTCTCCCAACTCCTCACTAAAGGCTTCTTCAGGTGCTTGTGAGTCTGGGGCTTTTCTGTGCTTGGGTGAATGCAGCCACGCATCTCTTAATACACCCCCCCCCCCCACACACACACACACACACACACCCCCCAACCCCCACCTGCTCTGAATTCACAGTCACACTACTGACAGCCAAAGCTCGCTGCAGCCTCCTCCCCACTTCCACTTCCTCACCCACTCTCCCTCTGCCTTCTGTGGTTTGGACAGATGAGGAACTGTAATCCAGATGCTCTATATGCACACGTCTCTGTATTGTGTATGTTTTTTTTTTTTCTTTTTGTTTTCTTTTTGATGGGATCCCGCAGGTTACATCTGTTCTCCTGCAGCAGCTGAGATGTGCAAGTGTGTGCATCTGGAACACAACCCACTCCAGTTAGGTTTGAGCACAACCCATATAGACCATATTGCCTTTTTGAGTTTGCAAAGTGGAGATTCAGTAGGTTTCATTAATGGGATCATGACTATTCTAGCTCTTCTAGCACAGACGGGAATCACAGATATCAGACTCTACTGCTGCTCATCCTTCTTCAGCGGTAGAGTCATACCTCAGCCATTACCTCAGCTACAGGGGATGCACACAACATGAACCCCTGCAGAATACAATACAGCTCAATACAGGAGCCCTGCCTTAATGAATTAGTTTAATTTCGATTGAGAATTTGTATAAAAATGAGGTAATTCTTGGTGCTGCAGGGTGCGGTGGTGGTGTATTGGCCTGCATTATATTCTGAGGTGTTACTGTTATTTTGTCCATCACTGACTGTGTATGTTTAATAGCCACCAGAGGCCAAGTCTATCTTTTTCTGTGGTCCATTTTATTATCAAAACTTGCATTATTGTTGCATTATGTTTACAGTGATCAATTCCCTCAGCTTAGTAGCAGCACAGTGATGTACCTAATGGTAACCACAAATAGTCACACGGTATCTAAGCGTCCTCAAGTAGGTTAATGGACCAAGCTGAGTGTAGTTACATTTAAATACCTGATTAATTATGATATAAATCATTCTAGTTTCCAAAGACACATCAAGGGTGACCGAGTAATGTGTCACCCCGAGAGGATAGCAATCTGGATCTGCTCATTTCAACAGAATTTGTTCCAGCACAAAGTTGAATGGGATGGGATTGGGTGGGATAGGATGGGGGGTGGGGGGGCTGGGATCGTAGTTGATGAATGTTAGATGAAATGTTTGCGTCAACATGTTTACTGTGAATCACAAATCCTGATATAAACACAAATTATATTGTATGGTTGTGGATTGCATATATATGCCTTTTAACCTGTATTTCTTAAAATGTTGAGGCATTTTTCAATCTGCATGCAAATCATGAATAAATTCATTTTTAGCTCATATAAGTGCCTGAATCTCTTTTATTGTAATTACAATATACAATGGCATGAATAGCTCTTGATAGATTGTTGGATACCCTGCAGTCTATTTTATAATAGAAAATAAACAGTGTAAACTATGCATTTACCTGCAGCCTTATCTTCAGCAGTGTGGAATAAGATGGTTTGAGTTGCTGTCAGTCTTTGCAGCAGTTAAGCAAGTCCAGGTCTGTTTTTCCTGGAGTGAGATAATAATGTAATGTAAAAATAATATCTTAGATTGTCTTTTAATCATGTATGATTAAAAGACATGATTCAGTCCTTTCTTTTGGGAGAGGTATAAGCTGCAACTACAGAGGCCTGGGTTTGCCATTGAGGATCACTAACAGCAACAGGTGCATGGCACAGGCCATAAAAACCTCGCTAGGGTAAGGGGGCGTAATTGACATCTCTCCTCACCATTCAGAAGCCTGTTAACCCTGCTCGCGGGAGACTACCCCGCCTTTTACACCTTATTAGGGTCAGAACCTGATACCCATGCTGTCGGTTCCCATACTTATTGGGGTGCGGTCACGTGTGCCACTTTTGACCAGGAAAGGAGCACCGGCCAGCAGGGTCTTCTGGTAGTGGGAGCACCACCTCCGCACAGGCACCTCGCACCAGTGGAGTCTGGTCTTTGCAGCCCCTAACTGTCTCTCCCCCTGTAAGCGAGACCCCTCGTCTCAAGGAGGTTCTTGCCCTCACGGCGTCGTCGTCGTTTCTATCGCTGAATACTTTTTGTTACTATAAGCTGAGGGGGACGTGAGAAGTCCTGACAAAGGCGGCACGATGACAGCTGTCGAAACCCATATTACATACAGCAACTCCTATACGATCACCCATGAAGATGCGTATATGACCCAAGAGGAGGACTGGGACAGGGACCTCCTGCTGGACCCTGCCTGGGAGAAGCAGCAGAGGAAGGTAGGTTTGGATTTGGAGGCTTGGATCAGCAGGCTACGTTTGTGCCGCCGTGCGTAATTACGCACAGATTTACCCATGTCCTCACGTTGTTAACAAGTGCATCTTAGCATGTTAACATGACAAATAGGATTGTTTCTTCTTTTTTTTTTCTTTTTTTTTAATCACTGGCCTCCCCATAAGATTGTAAAGTCTATAACAGACCAACATGAAACTGGGCATCTGTGCTGTAGCTGTCCTCGCACCTGGCACTTCAGTCCTGCTGGAAGCTGCATGGGCAGATATTTTAGGCCGTGGAACTTTCTTAGTGTTGTCTTTCAGTTACCCCTGATTGCCTTGCGAAGACTGTCTAAATATAATACCACCCTCCCTAGTCCTCATCCTTCATTTGAATCATAACTTATAAAATACACACGTTTATCAGGTTTTTAACAACATTAAACCTACTTAGAGCAACACTGAGTGCATAGGCAGGGTTGAAGAGAAGACAGAGAGAAACTTAACTACAGTCATTTTGATTTAAGTCAGTTCACATGCTATTTTAGGCCACATAAGTAGGCTAAGGATTATCAACTGGACAAAGTGTGCAACTGCCTGGGGTCCCCAAAAGATCCATGTTTACTTTATATTAGCACATAATTTGATTAATCACAATTTTTTTAAAGGGTATATTAATGTGCACCATGGAGCACAATATCATCTATATCAGGTCCTCCATCTTTCAGCTTTTGACCCATGGTCAGACAGTCCTTAGTTGTTTTATTTTATATTGAGTGCATGTGTTGTGTCATTATATTTTATCAAATTGCTTTCATTTTCACAGAAAACTTCAGACAAAGGTAGTATCACTCCATCACAGGAATATTGTATGACTACAACCAACATTTATTGTCATTATCAGTATGTCTGACAATGATTTTCCTTGTCAGAAAAATAATAAACAAAAATGCCCATCATTATTTTCTGAAGCCCAGATTAATGTATTTAACTGCTTTTGTTGTCCAAGCAACAGTCAAAAACCCAAAGAATTGTCTGTCAATCAACTAATCAATTGATCAACTAATAATCTCAGCTTTAAAGGACTGGTTGCATTTCTGGGTGTCTTGAGAAGTAAGGTGCCTTGTATTATGGAGGTCAGTGGGGGCCCAACAACAAATCTTTGCCCCAGGGCCCCCTTGGAGGTTATTTTGTCCATGTTTTAAGTTAACAATATACACTCAAAAGAAAATAGCATTTTCCACGTTATTGACTAATTTTAAATACAAGAATTAGAAAAAAATATTAGGAAGAAGTCTTTTTTAGCCTGTTATTATTAGCCCCATTAAGCTAGCCGGGAGAAGAGGCCGGGCGTTGCCTTGGCAACCAACTGGCCTGATCGCGTTGTAGACGAGCCTGATAGGTGCGTTTAATGTCGGAGCTGAAAGATAACTGACACAGGTAAACTGTGACAGAAGCGTCACACGCAAAAGTTAACGCAGTTTTATCACTTGTTTAAATGTTCACCTAATACAGCCTGTCCTGTCGACGCAATATTTCAGATAAGTGGAGAGATATTTATAGTCCTTCGTCGGCTAGCTAAACGTTTGTTCTACTGGTTCCAACGCCATGGACGCCATGTTGGTTAAGCCTTTTCAAAGAAATGACCAGTCTTCGTCCTCCACCACAGATTTCCTGGAGCTCAAGCTGAAAACAATGTCAGGTAGATCATCTATTATGTTTTAGCATTACAAATAAGTTATAACTTTTTTTGTCAGTATCAAACTTTATGATATTAAAGTAAGTCTAGAGAGTATTTCAGGCCTGGCTATTGTGAAAAAATGCCCATTTATTTAAATTAGTAATATGTAATACAATTCAACCCTGAAGCCTAGCCAAAGTTTACTCTGTTTTTACTTTTGAAATTTACACATTGATGATTAAATTAAGGTAGCTAGGAAACGTTACACCCACATCCCAGAACTTGTACAGACAAATATAAGCCTGTATTGAACATATTTTCATATAATTTAACTCTTCTATCTAGCTGGCATAAAAAATATTAAGTTAGTGGCACAAAGGAAAGAAATTTAAAGCCAAAAACTTTTTCAGAAGTGACTTATGCACTTGCTCATATTGTGTGGTTAAAGAAATCAAGAATTATGTATGAAAGTATACAGTACTAGAAAATAACATTTATATAAATAAATACAACTAATAAAGGATCAAGTTGTAGAAGAGATACAATAGTGACTTCTGGCTACCATTATTATGAAATATTTTTTGTTCCAGTCGAATATAATATGACATAATATAACAGTCTTTAAGAAATTTGAAAATGTCTTCAATACAGTTAGTGTTGTCAAAAGAGGTTCAAAATATGTTTCAGATTTAAATGTAATTATTAGAGAAAAAGTCCCAAATGCAAAATCATGATTAGCAAACTGGACACAAGAGGCCAACCAAAAGACCGTTTTTTGTGTATTTCTACTTAATACAATTTAACAGTTGGGTTTTAAGTGTCTTGCCATTTCCTCTGCTATTATATGATTGCATGCTTTTTAAATGTTGTGTACAAGTCGGGTGATACAGGCATCAGTACACTCTTTGTACAGTGTTTGAACAAGTAAATAAGCAGAATTTTAAGTCGCCCGGCTTTTTAATCTTTAAAAATGTAATTATTCCTCGTTATCTTCTTAATTTATGTACTTTGTGGCTATCTCACAGTGTGTCACATATCAATATTAAAAATAATCACACTATTTAAATTTATCCATCCATGCCAAAAGTGTACTGAATCAAATTTATATCCTTTTTCTTATATGTATCGCATTTTAGTCCACAGGGATAATTTTAATATAATCTATATAATTTAATTTAATCTAATCTAATCTAATCTAATCTAATCTAATCTAATCTATTCTAATATAATCTAATCTAATCTAACAACACCTAATCTGCATTTTTGTAGTATACAACATCATAGACCAGCAAAAATGCAGCATGGCATATTCGGACAGCACTGCATCGAATCTGCAGTTCTGTCAATGCAAAATGTCCCCCCACCTATAGTGCTGAGACACTGTGACAGGCTGAGAGACCTCAACAGATGGTAACAGAGAGAGAAAGAGAGAGATGGCAAGGCTGGTAGATATACACCCCGGGTTGGTTTCACAGACCTACAAATAAACATCTTCCTAAAAATACTTTTCAACTTGCTCGGCTCCAACTTCGCTCCCTCCCTCCCTACCTTCATCTCTTGCTTTCTTCTTGTCGCTCTGTCTTTTCTTCAGTAAGGTTGAACACTTCCTCTCACCACCCTTTTTGAAATATCCCTTTACACCTCTTTGTGTGTCCATGGCACACTTTGTTTTGTTTTTCTGTCTTTTGTCTATTAGAATAGTTCCTCTTTTTTTGTCTCGCACCTGTCAATCTTTAAATATATAAGACGATATATAAAGGCCTTGAAAAACCTTGCTGGGCCAGGCAAGCCCCTCTCTTTAGTCGTCACCTCTCAACCTCCCAGGGGAGTAAGTCATCGTACTCCATTGCTCTTCTCGGCATGTAAAATCTAGCTTAAGGAGCTGATATCAGCCCATAAATATAGCCAGTGCATCATTTCGCAATGTAATGAATATGAAAGGAAATCCTTGCTCCACCTGTTCTCTTTTCTGTCCTTGAAATTTCAGTGGAAAAAGCTGCTCACCACTTGCGCAGTAGTAAAGTGTTTGTCAACACACAGTGATGCCCGAATCTGATACTGGTCATTAGAAATAGTGTGTGCTTGGTGTGTGTGTGGTGCCCATGCGCGTGTTTGAATCTTTGTACATCTTGACATTGGTTTATATTTATCATGAAGCAGCTCTTGTGGATTGCTAGCTAAATGATTCATGGCTTGCTTTGGACCACGAATTTAATTTAATAGGAGTTGGCAAATATCATGTCAGATATTGCATCTGGTGAAGGGTGTCAGATGGAATGAGCTATGAAAGGACAGAGTGATTACATTTGGCTACATCTTGTCTTTGCGATTTCATTTTATCAAAGTAACTGTAATCCTAGAAATAAGAAAGGCTGGGTTGTCAGGCTGATTCAAGAGATTAGGCGAATAGGCCAGCTGAGGACAGAAGTAGATATTTCCATGAACTCTCAAAGCTTATTGATGTCTGCTTCACTTAGATGTGGGGCTGACAGCCTGGAGAGGTCTTACTTGAGCAAGTCTACAAAAACTAGTGGATGTTCTAAGCAGGATCAATACCTGTTTAAAGATTAACTCGCTGCAGAGGACTGCACTCACAAGACCATGTGTAATGCTGAACAAGAGGCTATTCATTAGAGAAAGGAGGATTGCGTTTGTCATGGTTGTATGCTGGTACACCTTACTGCCAGTACTTGAAATAACCTTCATATGTTGTAGTTTGGCTACTTTTTGTTTGTATAATGTATTTAAATATTAAAACTAAATAGCAAATCTCAATACACCAGGAATGTTCACCACTATGACTAAGTTCATCTTCTGTTTCACATAGTTTAAGAGTTCAGCTGCTAACTGACTAAGTGAATGACTGGCTCCTTAGCAAAGCTTATGCTAGCAATAACCTATAAATACCCATTACATAGGATTATTAACAGCCTTATTGGCTCAGATGACCTGTTACCCCCATGAGGAATGCTTAGAATATACATAAGCACATGCACAAACACATAGGAAATCAGGCCTCCCTCATGTTCAAGTTTGCAATTTTTTATGGAAGTGTTGTACATTATTGGTTTTATACTTAACATTGTATGGTAAAATGCTAAATTAATATTGTGAAAATTACTACACTATTGTCTTGATTTTGCTATATAATTATATTTATAAAACTAATCAAAATCATCTTCCCATCAAATTTTCAAAAATATACTTGCAAATTTTGTCACAATACAATCGTATGCTAAGATAAAATATTGTGTCATCACTCAATCTCATGTGTAAGTACCATGTTAATTAATAATAATGACCACAAATGGGACTGATGCATCTTTCTTGGGGCAGATTAAGTTGTCTTTTTTTGCACAAAGCCTAATTATCAACATTTATTCCCAGGATTAACAGGAGTCTTCATGCATTTTTATTCTGTAAAAACTCAAAAGCATTGGTGCCTTCAAGCATTTTTCTCCATGCTTTTTTTCTTAAGAGATTTGCACTGAAACTTATTATATTTCCCTTTTTCTGTTCTATTTGATTCTCTTCTATTCCACAGGGTGTAAAATGAATGAAGTGGCCAAAAGAGTGATCATCATCAGATTCAGGTGTTATAAAGTCATATTCAGTAATGTGATATTTACCCACTCAACCTAATGTAATGTCTCTCTGTGTGGGCGAGGAGAGATCTTAGGGTGCTGCGTAATCAAATCTATTCTCGTCTAATCTCATTTTGCACTTTTAACAACTCAGCCAGTACTGCAGCAGCCAGACAGGGTCATTGATTTCACCTCCTACCTGATGTTTTGTGAGACAATACTAAAACACTGGCTCTCCGTAGGTAATATTGAAGAAGTGATTGGCAATAAATTTAGCTCTGCAAACATCGGTTTCTTCATTTGATAATGATTATGGTTAACAGCAGCTTATAGAAACACATATTTCGGCTCCTTCCAAATGCCGTCAGGCACAATAAACTGGTAGCACTGTCAGTTGCAGTTGGTGGGAAAAAAGTGCATCAAGAAAGATGGTTTAGCCATGATAACATGGAGGTTTCTACCCTTTCCATCTTCCTATGGTCCTTGATAAAACTGTAACATGTTTTTAAAAATGTATGTGAGCTGCACATCAAGCCAGTGGACAGTCTAACTGAAAATGCATTATCACATTACCAGTGCTAATGAATTTGACATGTGTTCCCTTAACAGCCAAGATATGGTGTTTCATAATCATGGTGCATTGTAAATTGCTCTCTCTAATCGGAGATGGGATGTATTCATCCAGGTCTCTTTTTTAGAGTTAGAAATGATGTGATTTTAATGAAAGTGGACAAAAGGACAATAGAAAGGAATTTTTCACTGAGTGCCACTGGGACCATTAATGAAGAAATTGCAATTGTTTTGTAATTCACAGAATTGGGCCTGCTCCACTAAACTGTGCTGAATGCCTGGGCTACAGTACCTAATCCCCAAATGCAACTGGGTGAGCAGGGAATCTTAAATTCCTTCCCATGATTCACTCTGTCAGGGTCATGTGATCACAGTGCAGGAACAGTTACCCTATTGAGCTGGTCTCTGGTCCTCTCAGCATATTTTCACTCACTCGACCAGTGAAGTGCACATACCGTTTTTTCAGGGACTAAAAAGAGTCTACCAATCAAGATTATTTGTGATTTTTCAATTTCAGTATTTAAAATATTTTTGTGAACAATAAAAAAGAGAAAACTCACAGTAACAGAATACTTAAAGAATCTTTTTGTGCAGATATTTGAATGAGGTAAAAAGTGAGAAAAAATTTGACAAGGCCACTTTTATACCCAAAACAAAAAGAGTAAAGTTAAGAGTCCTTTCCTGTGCACACTACTTTATGAGAGAGTATTAATTTATGTCTAAATATTCTTTTCATGAATCACTTTCATAAAGTCTCAGCTTAGCATTACAGTCCAGTGAATAGGACATATACAAAACAAACGTTTAAACGTTGGCAAAATTTTAATGTTTATCCTAGGTGAATTGTGTAAAAAATAATGGGATTAATTAGTGCAGTGCTCTGTAACTGTTTTGTGTGATGCATGTATAGAGTATGTGTTTGAGGGTTAAACGTAAGTGGAGAGGTGAGAGAGCTAGCAGTCAGATCAAATAGCAGTTGCTATTCCAGAAGCTGTGTCCATGTAGGGAGGCTTCTATAAACTGCTTTAGTGCAGTCGCAGGAACCCTGGGAGGCCGTAGGAAGGGCTAAGGAGTGTGTGTGTGTGTGTCTGCGTGCATACGCGTGTGACATATTCTTCATATACACTGTATTTTATTAGCATGAAAGAACGTCTCCAGTGAGCTTTGCAAGTGAGTTCTTATGAGAATTGGGATGCAGTTTGAAGACAGAAAAGTTCTTGCAGAGTGTCGTAATTGCGAAAGCAGACACACGATACATCAGCGGTGTCAGAATCTACCGAGTGAAAGTAGAAAATGATGAATGATGGGCTCTGAGAGCAACCATCTTGATCTGATCAGAGCGGTCCTGTGGGTCTGTAAATAGAATAAAAAGCTGGATTAGTTATAGAAAATTACCTGGTTGACAGTGGTGTTACCTCAATTACAGATATGTCTGCAGTTTTGTGTGTGTGCAAGCAAACAAATCTGAACCAAACCATGTTTGAGGTGATGCAGTACAAAGCAGCAACCATCCCAGATTTAGTTATTATTCTTCAGACTCAGTGCTGGTGTTGAAAATGGAGACTTGTGTTTATGAGTAAGAGCCACAAGTTGCCAAGTCTGTGACCTCAGTAGCAAATAACACACAGAGGATACATGACCGAACATCTCCAAAATGTCACCTCGGGTCCTAATGGTGTCAGACTCAAATGCATCGTTTATATCATTCAGCTTCCTGTAGTAATGAGACAAACTGAACACTGAACCTGTTTTTATAAAAAAGTGAACTAAGCTCATAATGTTATGGCCGAATGTTGGCTGCATGCAATAGATATTTATAGGTTAGTGGAAGCAGAAGCTACAGTCGTCAGTTGGAAGTCTGCTGAGATGATAGGTCTCTTATAATAGGTCTGAGGTCAGGAGGATATCATTATGTACTTTATAATGGCTTAAAAAAGCTGCAGTCTTCTGCCAGAGCATTGCTAGCTCTAGTTAAAATATCAAATTGTGAGCAGAATATAATAATCTTTGACTTCATCTAACCCTGAGATGTAATTTTATGTATTTTTGATTAGACACCCTACTGTCATATTAAGATTTTGTGCAGTCAGTGTACGACAAAAGCCGTTGTTATAGTCTCAGCTGTTTCGTGCAAAGCGAAAGATGTTTATTAGCTGTTACAGCAGATATGCTACAGGTGTTTATGCCTGCAGCTCTCAACAGATGCTAACTGAGGACTTCCTGAATGACGAAGCATACAGCAGCAGTCACGTGGTCAGTCTGCAGCCACTTCAGTTTCACAACCTACAAATAACAAAATGAAATCAGAGTTGCAAGATCATCTGACTAAACGATTAAATGACGTTTTTGTGGTTCGCTAATTGAGGCAGAAGTGGAATCACAAGGTCGACAGTGACATGCTCTTTTAGCTGAATGAATGCTGGGAAATGTAGCTGGGTCGCATGTTACTATAGACAGCCTTAGATCAGTTTCACACATAGGCTCTCATGGTCAAGGTTGCTGTTGATGGAATTAGCTGACCGTAGATCTGCCTGGACAGTTTTGCCTCTTATTTCAGAGAAAGAACTCGCCCACTGAAATTAGACACAACCCTCCTCCTCCTCCTCCCCACAACCCGTTCTCCCTCTTAGGCCAGTCACACTGTCATAAATCCTCCCCGACCACTTACACCAATTTATCTCCCTCATCGTCAGTCTCCGAGTTCAGAGCTCATTAAACAACAAAAGACTCAGCATGCTGCTGCTGCCAACAATGAACCGGTACACTCACCTTTATTCTCCACCATCGATCATGCAGTCAGTCAATTCATCTGTTGACTTGTGTAACAAGAAAGAGGGTGAAAGCTCAGAGTGAACAATGAAAGATATGGATGCTGTGTGTGTAATTGTGTGTGTTGCAGCACAAAGAGAACAACAGGGTTATTGCATACATACTGACAATTTAAAGTCACAATGGCATGAAAAATAACTTTTGATCTTGTTGGCTTGTTTTCAAAGTCACTGTTCACAGCAGTATATCAAAAAATGCAAAAGAAAAAAAAGTATGTTCTTGTATTTTTACATCAAAAACAAAGTCATGAGGATGGCTTGTTAGCAGCATGGTTCTAGGGATGTGTATTGGTTGGTCCATCACTGGTGCAGGCTGAAATATCTCAGCAGCTATTAAATGAATTTTCATGAAGTTTTGTCCTAGTGACTTTGGTGATCCGCTGACTTTTGCTCTAGTGCCGCCACGAGTTTATGATTTTGAGTGAAATGTCTAAACAACTATTGGATGCACTGACAGTCTTATCCCCCTCAGGATGAATTGTTATAACTTTGGTAATCTCAGACATTTTGTCTAGCGCCACCATCAGGTCAAAATTTCAATATGTCCAGTACTTTGGTTCATGACTAATTACTTGCAAAATGACATTCCCATCAACCTCAATTTTATTTTGAGTTTGGTGCTGATTAGTGAATGTTAACTTGGTAATAGACTAAGCCAAGATAGCAAAGATGATAAACATTACATATGCTTAATGTCAGCATGTTAGCGTTGTCATTGTATGTTAGCATGCTGTCATTAGCATTTAGCTCAAAGCACTGATGTGACTAAATGCAGCCTCACGGAGCTGCTAGTATAGCTCTAGACACTCAGTCTTGTTAGCTATTATGTCATGGTGTACCTTGCATCAAAGGTTGAATCACAAATATTTGAATTATCTCTCCCATCATGTGCAACTACAATCTTGTGCATGCAATCCAATGAGGCTTCACAGCATCCTCTGTGAGCTCAAATGACATCAAATAAAAGAAACATCTGTCACTCTTCCATTGAGACAACTAAAAATTTGAAACATGTCACTGTGTTCTTGCTCTTCAATTCCAGTCAGTATGTGTGGTTCTTCTGAAAAGGGAACACCTGTGCATGTGCACACACACATACAGGTATATACACACTGCTGAAGGGGCACATTGTTATAGTATATAGTTTTGGCTGGTATTTCATTTTGGCATCATCATTCTGGTGGCACATCAACCTGGATCCATGTGGCAGTGGAACATAATGTAAGTCAGCATAATGGAGCAGAGCAGGACACAATGTTTCCCCACAGTAAGCCCAAGCAATTAATATGACCACGCAGACAGATGGCTCTGTCAAAACAAGTGATTGACTGAACCAGGTTAGCCATCCGTTCCCTTGAGTTGTTCAGGGAACAGAGCCGTGGACAGAAAATAAAGTACCTGGCTTGTAGATGATGTGGTACTGGATTGTCAGGACAGCATTTCCATGTAGCACAAGCCATTTTGTTATTTCTTAGAGCACAGTGACACGACATTGCTTGTTTGTGTGTTGAATCAAAATCAGATGGCTTTATAGACTTTTCCACATTAACATGCTACAAGTGATGTTTTAGCTCAGGGATAGCTGATGTGGAAACACAGCTTTGCATTGTGAATATAAATTTATTTCAGAACTGAGCCTAATATGTTCTGTTTGTGCAAAACTCGTTACTCCTTAAATCTTTAAAACATTAGCATTGCTCTTACTGTGTTTGTGGGTAGAGGACTGTCGTCTTTCATCACCTGCTCCACCTGTTCTCTCACCATCTAAAATCCCCTGTGCCTACAGTATATCTCACTGGCATCTGGCAAGGGTTGATACACACATACACACACACTTTGACTAGAGGAGGTGTCCTAGGCCTTTTATCCTCTAAACACAGACATAAATCCATCGGTTTGGACTCGGGCCTTGCACTGGAGGCCAGTGGTGGCCCTGTTGTCAACAGGGTCTCTGGGATATTAGCCCGTTAATCCTACATAGAGAAGAGGAGGAAGGCAAGGTTGATAAATTGATGTTGGGGAACGATTCACTTACAGTTCAGCCCGCTGAAAGTGTAACTTGAAACTACTGTTCCAATAATATTCACCCAGGTTTTGATTCAATATGAGATAGCCTCTCTATTTATTATCTGAATTGAAAGAACATTCCTATTTATTTATACTTTGCTAAGTTTCCTACTACTTAAAATTACATGTGCCTGAAAATGAATTCAGCACGCCCAGAATTGACATTAAGGCCTATGCTATGCTATTCTTGTACAGCGCTTTATTTCTGAATTAATTTGATGACCTTTGCATGTGCTTCCTCTTCTGCTAACAGAAAATTGTTTCTTTTTTTAGTACAGCACTCTTGACAATAATTATATTTTTGCTTCTGTCTAAAAGTTTCCCAAGGTAATCTATTTAAATATCTTGTTTTATTCAACCAACAGTCCAAAACCTAAAAAAGTTCACTTTACTATCATATAGGACAGAGAAGAAGAAGAGAGTCAAATCCTCACAGATGAAAAGCTAGAACCATTAAATGTTTGACATTTTTATTTGAAAGACTACTAAAACAATTTATAGATTATGAAAATAGTTGCAGTCTTTTGTTTATTTTTGACTTGTCAATTAATCAAATAATCATTACAGCTGCAACAGCAGCATTCAAAATGTGAATGACATTTATAGCCCCTCTTTGTAAACGTCTGAGATAAATCTATGTTCCTCCCAGAGGTTTTATCTTGTGATCTTTAAGTCAGAGCTTCTGTATATCTATGAGCTGGAAGAACTCCAAGAAGTGATTTCTCCCCTTTAATTTGAGATGTTTTTAAAAGCACAAAGATGTTAAGCTAGCCAGTACATACAAAAGAATATTTTTGGGAAAAAATACTTTCACGTAGCAGAAATGTTTTTTTTTATTTCCTCTCTCCGGTTTTGCATAAACACAGTCATAACTTAGAAAAGAAAAATGCAAGTTAACTTACATCTTCAACCTTTTTTTTTCTTCAGTTTATACAGATGCTAGTATTGTTTTTGGAGATATGTCATTGTGGTGATGTATTCTGCTGTTCATATTAAAATATTCAATCACAGTAATAAATGTCACAACAGGTTTTCTGCTGCTACAGAGATGATGTCACCATTTGTAGTGTATGAGAGGAAGTTGGTTGAATGCTACTGGCAGCAGCTTCTTACTGTATGTGTAATGGTTGTTTAGGCATAATGTGAGGGGGTGTAAGAGGTAAGTCCATGGGGCAGGAGAGTTCAGGTTGGCCTATTAGAGGTGTGTGTCAGGGTGGGTGGGGGTATCAGCTCTCGGCTCTTACGTCATTGTCCTAAATCGTCCCTGTGGCACCCAAGTTCAGGGCTCCAGGTCTCTTTGAGGAGGGATATTTAAAGCTCACAAGGGGAAGGAGAGGAGGAGTTGGGGGAGAGAGAGGGGTAGGGGTGGGGTCAGTGGCTCCTAAATGTCGGCTACACCTGTTCTGTGTTGTAACTCCTCTTACGTCTCTCTTTACCTTGTCCTTTCACTTCATCGGCTGTTTAAACTCAGTGGAGGAATTCAGCCTGATTGTTGTTTACAAGAGACCCCTGACGCGAGAAAGTGATGTCACACATAAAGTCAGTTAGAACCAACGTGACGATTTGATGAGTGATGCAAATAATGTTGCTTCCTCACTGAGTCCGTTTTGCAACAGGAAGCAGCCAGCTGTTCTGTTGTGTGAAGGCCTTGGTCTTAAACCACGGTAGTTGTATGGTCTCTGTCGCACCAAGTATCAAAAAGTTGTGTTTTCTTCCCTTGGATGTATATTTTGGTTCATGTTTATAGATTTTTATATAAATTAGGTGCATAGTGAAATTAACAGTTTAGGTCAGAGTATGAAAAGTCACATACACAGCGAACCTAAGAAAAAAAACAAAAAACAAATACAGCACCATTGACACTTGCTCTGAGATGACAAGTGCTGATGGGAGTGTTGTCTGTCCACTCAGAGCTGATATGGCTCAAGGGTGACTGTTCACATCTGTCAGAAGTGTTAAGGTTGAGGACTTGCATAAGTGCTGTCACAGGGTTGGTTTTCCACACGGTTTTGATCTGTGCAAATCTTGAAAAATGTCACCCTGTCAGTGTTTGTTTTTTTTCCAATGTGAACATCAAATACTACTTCACTAATGTGAAGCCTCAAATATGTTGATTTCAAATTTTTTTATTTATTTTTTTATGTTTGAGTTTGATATGAGTAGAGCTCAGCAGCGGAGCAGTTTTATTCCACCAGTCCTGACAAATGAGCTTCTCCTCCACTCGGTTGCATCCGGACAGCTTTTTACATTTTTACACTGTCAGGCAGCTGTATTCAGTCATAGCGTCCTACTAAGACTTGGCCAGTGACAATGTGAAAGTTGTATCAGCCAACAGTGTAAATTACACTGAGAATGAATGTTGAACACAATTGAAGTTTGTCTTTCAGTGTCTGAGTCTTACATTATTTAAAATGAGACTTACAGTGTGTCTTGTTAATGTTAAACTGTAGTTTGAAACTGCTTTAGGTGTCTATAAGAACTATTCATATTTGGAATAGTTTCATGAAGGATGTGGTCATTTTGGGGTGAAATTGATTCTTGTTGTTTAAAGATCCAGTAACTGAGATGAGCAAGTGGAGCAGTAGTGTTTTGTGTCTGAGTTTTTAATAACTATTGACCTGTGGTTTGTTGACACTGGGAGCTGCCGGTTTTTTATTGTGGGGGAAGGATGCACATCCTCTTCTCTGTGCTAACACTTACTACTGTCAGACAGGTGGACTGGACTGAAGTGGCGATGGTTCAAAATCACAGTTTTTACATTTGTAAACTTAGATGATTTAGGTTTGGGAGATTAGTGTATTTAGTTTGTGTTGAAAGTAGGTTTATATTTTGATATTATTCATACTCACTGCAGTCATCTAACATGAAACAGCTTTGTTAATAGATTAACCTTTAAAAATACTTTCTTGTGTTTATGTATTTGGGATCTTAGTTGATCCAAGTTTGAATATGTGCGTCCTCGTGCATCACAAACATAGTGACCTCATAAACAAAAGAGCACTGTGTTTTTATGTGCTGGCTATAATTGTATTCGCTGTGAGTGCATGTGAGCGGTCTGTGATTTGTTTATGTGGCATGCGTGGATCTGTGTGTGAGTCCAGGACATGTCTGCTGAACAGGTGTGTGGCAAAGGTGGCTATAGTGGACAGGTGTGAATGGAGTCAACCATGTCAGCCATGCAGGCAGACTATTTTTACACCAGCAGTGAGACATAAATACCTGTGTTATATTAATGTATCAGATATTACAAATGATAGTTAAGTGAGAAGAAGTGGGTAGAAAACAGACAAAACAGATTTCTATCAGATTTTCTACAGTTTTTTTGTAAATTAAACATTTTTACTAAGATTTTCAAGCACTCTCTAAGAAATGGAAATAGCTTTAAAAGTACCACATGCTTTTGTTATTTGTTATCAATATTTTGATTGTTAAAATAAATAGTATTAAAAGAACAACACCAAAGGGAAAAAAACAAACCAAAAGAGACATACAAAACGAAGAGAATGAAATAGAATACCTGCCTGTGCATCTTAAGTGCTACATCAGGACTTTTATTTAAACTTAATTGGACTTGAAAGAATGAGGTTATGGGCTTGATGTTCAAAGGTCCAATAAAAGTGTCCTGTCTTAGTTCACCATGATTCTTTAAGACACCTCTATACAATAACATAGGCTTCATAAAGTGGATTATAGTGGATTTTTAGCTGCATTTCTGGCTCATGCAGTCCAGTTAGCTGTTTTTAAAAGCTATGTCTTCTGATTATTTCTTGCATCACAGTTCTCATATATTTTCACTGTACGGTAGCTTTGTGTCATTGGGTAAAAAATACACAAAATCTTGACCGATTCAGCGTAAAGCTGTACAGAGATTAAGGGATTAAGTGCAGGCAGTGTTCCTTGTAAGCCAGATCAGTATTTTCATTCCACACAAACACTACAGCAGCGTATTCCCCTAATAAGATCAGCCGTCTCTGATTGAAGGTGCAAATTAGTGAAATCAGCTACTGTAGACTTATGTAATTAAATCTGCACACTCCTCTATGGACAAAGACTGGACACCAGTGAGGGAACATTTCAAAGAGGTTAGGTGTAAATTAAAGTGTAATTATTCATCTCATTAGCAGAAGTGTGAGGCCTGATGTTTTATTTCTGTCAAAGGATGGTCTGAGACAGAAATGGAGCTGTACAAGTGTAAAGAGCACCTTGATATAGCTGGAGTAACACTCACTCCAGGCTAATTATCAGGTCAGACACGGCTGAAGTGTGGTTTCAAAGTGTGTGTGTCTGTCTGTCTGTCTGTCTATCTGTCTGTGTGTGTGTGTGTGTGTGTGTGTGTGTGTGTGTGTGTGTGTGGGTGTGTGTGTGTGTGTGAGAGATGTGTTAAATTTGCACAATAGAGGGTGAGAGGCACATACCTGTAACATACTGTAGCAGAAGGACAGGCAGATCAGCGGTGGGAGGCATGTTGTGTCTGCTCTGTGGAGAGATGTCATGTCATGTCACAGGTAAATGCAACATATCCTAGTTAATGTCTCCTATGTCAGGTAGCCTTGACTTTATATTGAAAGATTTATCTTTGAATCTAACCTTAATCAAAGCCCAAAAAGAACAAGGCATAATCAAAGCTACAAGAAGACATATTCATAATAAAATAGAGCAGAGAATTATCATCCATCCATCTTTTATATAGAGACACAGAAAGAGAAATTGTTGATAATTGATAATTCAGTTCATAATTTTCCAAAGACAACTACAATGTACTTCACTTTTTGCTTACCTTTTTGCAAGATGGTGTTTTTTGGGACATATCCAGCAGTCATCTGGATTGTTTCTCTTCAACTCCTCTCTTTAACATAATGATTAATAATAAATGTTACCACATTTTCTCTTGTGAATTTACCCTTTATTTAAGGCTGTCCACTTATCAGGATCTCATTAAGTAAATCATCACCAAAACCCATTTTTTGAATACTTGAAAATACTACAAATTATTTGAGAAAAAATAAATTTTTGGGCATGTCCTTTGTACATAAGCAGTTTTTTTGACCTTAAGATATTAGTGTCTACTCTACAAACTACATCAGGGCTTTGCTGAGATGAAACATGAAGTGCAGATATTGACCAGGTCTGTTCAGAGATGTATCTTGCCCATGTCTTCCCCTCTGAGGCCAATAGCAGTAACTCCAGGCAATGCTGTGGTTGCATCAGCTCTTTGATGGACAGCCGAGTTAGCTGACATTATTAAGAGCTCTGAGCCAGTTCAAATGGTGTCTGTGTGTGTGTGTGTGTGTGCGTGTGTGTGTGCGTAGGAGCATGTGTGTATGTGCATGTCAGCTGTATTGAGGGTCAGGAGCCCTGATTCCCCCTGGGAGGGCGTAGTTATGACAGGCATTCAGCTGGGCTACCGTGACCTCATTTTACAAGAAGGACCTGTAAAGAGGCCCAGGCCAAGCTGAGCCAGGCCAGACCGACAGGTGTGGACAGACAGAGGAGAGAGGAGAGGAGGGAGGAGGGGTGATGCCAGGATGGGGGGTGACTTCATGCCAGTGGACTCTGTAGACCACAACAGGCATTAAAAAAAACCCAGGGGTTGAGATAATAAAGCATTACAGATGCAGGGGAGTAGAAATAATACCGTTTGACTGCTATCACAGGTATGGCAGATAACTGCGCTCCGTTAATGACTTTGCATTTAATGAATTTGGGATTACATTTGTATCTCCAACTTTATTAGGTTAAGTGAATCCTTGATTTCAATTACCACGAGTTTAGTTTCTAAGAGCTCTCCTTTGATGTAGGCGAGGCTTCACCCCTCATGTTTCACACACTTTCTCGAGTTCATTATTTTATATCTCGTCATTTATTTGAATCCATTCCTTCCTCCCCTTCTTATCCCCCTCCTCTTCTTTCTCTCCGTCTTGGACGCTTACGGTTCACCTCAGGAATCCTGCCTTCTCAGCTGTCCGGTGGTGTCCCATAGCAACCCGATTTAGCCTCTACTGCCTCTTACTCCTCCTTCTTCTTGCCCTCTTCCACCCTCCCTCCACTTTTCAGTCTTCCCTCCTCCTCTTCCTTCACCTCTACCTAATTTAGCCCCCTCCCTCCTCCTCCGTGCTCCTTCGGCCCTCTACCTCCTCCTTCACACACCTTCTTGTTTCCTCTCCGATTTGGCCCGGTGGCCTGTGTGTGCTGGATTAGGAGTCTGTCTAAATTTGGTCATGCATGGCAAAGGAGACAAGCACCTGCTGGGACCCCGTTTGGTTGGACAGGCGGCCTCTTCTTCTCTCCAGACCCGTACATCAAATTACACTAGGGCCTGGGCATTCCTGTCACTCCTCTCACTTCTCACTTCGCTGCCTCTCTTTCCTCAAGTGTCTTTCTTTGGCCTTTAAATTCAGCTTGAATTCATAATGCTTCACAGGAAGGACAAGCTGCTTCTCTGTCCCAGTGTTTTGCAACTTTTAAGCAAATGTACAAAAGTCTCCAAAAAATGCAAGTCAGCATGTTTCCATTAATCACTAGCCAATGGGGAAACATTTGGACCCCTGACTTAAATTAAAATAGCAATTCTACAGTATAAAAGTACCCTTTTTATAAATAAAAGTCCCGCATTCACAATTTTACTTAAGTAAAAGTAAATTAAATAAAAAATGCACCAAGTATCACAAGTAAAAGCTGCTCTTCAAATGTTATTACAAAGAGGGAGAGATAAGATTACAAAATCAGAGGAGCACCTATGGCTGCTGTAATGGTACTATGCAAAAGTTTTAGGGACTAAAAGTAAAGTGAGGATGCTTTCAAAATAAATGGCATGAATAGTTTCAATTTATCAGCTAACTTCATACAAAGTGAAGGAAATGGGAAAAAAACACCCAATAGCAGCAGTTCTCCTCAGTAAACGTGCACAGTTTTTCAAGGCACTGGGCGGGTAGGTTGTTGCAAATATCTTGAAGAATTTACCACAGTCTGTGTCTCCTCATGCGATCCCAGACTGGCTCCATGATGTTAAGATCAAGGCTCTGCAGAGGTCAGACCATCTGTTGCAGGACTCTTCTTGTCTCTGAGGGTAGTTCTTTACGAGAACAGGATGTATGTTTGTGGTTGTTGTCACGCTGCAGAATGAATTTGGGATCAATCAGACGCCTCCCTCTGCCTCCAAACATCATCATTAATCTAAAGATTTAAAGTGCCTAAGACTTTTGTACAGTTCTGTACATCACAACATTTATTTGCACATACTGTGCTAAAAAGCTCAGGTTCATATCGGAGAAGGAGAAAAGCACAAAATCAGCAGAACTGAGAAACTAGATGATGTTGGGTGTTTCTGCTTGAATAATACCTTTTGATGATTCAGTGATTATCAAAGTAGTTTTCTAATTGATTTTCTGCCAAAAAACTACGAATGGATTAATTGAGTTAATGTTTTTTCTAATGTCAAGTGCAAAAATCTTTTCCTATTTCTATACTCTCTTTCTTCTCTCACACTCTTTTCACTCTTTCCACCCATGTAGATCTACAGTCACACTCAGGAACAGACGTAGAAGCACACATAGCTATTAACATACACCCACATACTGTTCATGGACATGTGCATTTTCATTTCTAGCTTTGTTTACACTGCTGTAATGTAAAATGTATGCTCTCACCTACGGAGCACAAACCCTCTTTCAGTGCTAATTTATACATCTTTCTCTCTCTCTCTCTGTCACTGCTCAGTCTCTCTCTCCTCACTCCGCCCACACTATCATCTGTAGTTAGTTATTCAGCTCATGTACTTATTCTGCTTCTACACCCACACATGCTCCAAACCCTGGCAAAGTTTTGGCTCTACAGTAGTAGCCCTAAAACACACACACACACACCCACACACACACATACACACGCGCACACACACACACACTCTCTTGAGGATCAACACACACCTCCCATATCCACATTTGAAGCTAAACACCATGAAAGCCTCTCAAAATGCCATTCAGCGATTGATTGAATGGTCTGATGGAACCAATTGAATTGTCCCCGACGTGCATGACTGACGCCATTAGGCAATTTTCCAGACAGACGAAAAGCAAGCACTCAGTGGCTGAGAGCCATTTACATCACTGTCTGCTTTCTGCCCATTACGCACAGCGCCCTCACCTAATGAACAGTTTGGTTTCTAAAATGAGATCTCTGGCTTTTCAAAGATGCAGCACCTACTCTTACAAAATGCTCGACACAACACTGAGGGGCCAAACATGGGACTTTACCGCAGGTACCTTCCTGGACTCATTACACAAATAGACTCACAACTGATAAGGAGAATAACCAACTCCAGACAGTAAATGATTTTCAAGTGAACACATTACGGCGGCAACAAATACTTATTTTTCCTATCGCTAAGTCTGTTCATTCTATTATTGGATGAACTAGCTGATAAGTTTTCATAATGTCGGAATATAATGAAAAATGACAGTCAAAATTTCCCAGATCCCAAGTTAAAATCCTCAAGTATCATATTTTGTCCAACCAACAGTCCATAACCCAGAAGATATTCAATTTACAATGACATGAAATGGAGAAAAGCATCAAATCATTTGCCATTTTGCTCGATGAATGACAAACAATTACAAACAATTAATTGTCAACCATTTTTATGTGACTCATCTATTGTGGGCAGACTATACCAAAGTGCCAAGGTGTGTGCAATTTAATACACACGGATTTGCATGAGTATCTCTTTATAGTACTGGTGAAGATGCTTGGAACATATGATTGGTAATTAATTTGCATTTCTTGTTCTTGTATTAATTGCTCAACACTACAAACTCTACACTGAATACTTTGTGAATGTGACAGTCCAGGCTACAGCTGATGAGGAGAATATGTGTTGTACTGTTAAAACAAAAAGACATTTGTAATGTTATAGTCTTTTTTTTATTATAGAATGATTTTCCAAAAGTACAATGAATAAACTAAATTAAATGATAATCTAAACCAGCAGTCAGTTTGACCTTGTTCAGGACTGTTGAATCAACAGTGGCTGTCAGACTGACATAAATGTCATAGTGAGTATGTGCGCTCCCACCGTCAGCAGCCACAGTTATAACAAGGTCACAAATGGAAGTGGACAGTTCAGGCCTTGCTAAGCAGTTTTGACCCCGCTCTCAAAAAGGGAAGCATTGAGCTGTGTATACATTATGTGTGTGTATGTGTGTGTGTAGCAGGTAAAGTTGTGGTGCTTCCTGTCAGTTACTGTGAGTGTATTTGTCACACAGTCAAACAGGTGACAGTGTAACCCCTCTTCATCTTGTCTCTCTCAGACCTTCACAGCTTGGTGCAACTCCCACTTGAGGAAGGCTGGGACACAGATTGAGAACATTGAAGAGGATTTCAGAAATGGCCTCAAACTCATGCTGCTGCTGGAGGTCATTTCAGGTGGATCTCATCAACACACACACACACACACACACACACACACACACACACACACACACACACACACACACACACACACACACACACACACGCATACATGTTTGTTTGCTAATTGAACTATTGTTGACGATATACTGTTATCATCCTGTTTTCTCAATTGCGTAAGACATAATGATACATGAAGTGTCTTTTTTTCATATTTTATTACTTATTCATCTTGTATTCATTTTACCCATAATTCTTGTCAGTTATGATAACAATTTACTCACTAGCATAATTTCAGAGGTACAGGGTGAGGGTGACACCACTGTCCAAAACTCGTGATACTATTTGATGGTGAAAATATAAATTAGTACAAACTCACTCGTGAAATGCTGTTAATCTGGAAACCTTAGTTTAACCAGTACACTGTAAATGTACTGAAGGACAAAAACCCTGATGGAAATGTAAATATGAAGGCTTTGAATAATGACTGTCCTGTTTATCTTCTTTTGAATTGATTATTAAAGTTTTTTTGCCTTTTAGGCGAGAGGCTGCCCAAACCCGACAAAGGCAAGATGCGTTTCCACAAGATCGCCAACGTGAACAAAGCCCTGGACTTCATCTGCAGCAAGGGGGTCAAGCTGGTGTCTATTGGTGCTGAGGGTGAGTCCTGTCCTTCCTGACATTATTTTCCTCCCTCTGCTACCCCTGTTCTTCTCCTTTTAATTAATATAACAACGTCACATAGTATTTGCTTTTCTTGGACCTATTTTTGAGCACCAGATGGCTGGTGAAGTTTACAGCGTCAGGAGAATTCAGATGAGCTGGCAGTGACAGGAAAGTAAACGACAGTTCATCCAACTGGGAACAAAGATGGGGAATTGGCTGCAATACACAAGTGTTTCTGATTTATTCTAAAATATTTTAATTTACTTGTAAGTAAGTAACAATACATGTTGGAAGCTCTCCTTTATCAAATGACTGTATAAACTCTGTTGACTTTCTGGAAACTGTGTCCTTGATAGAATAAGAACACGCTCTAAAGGCTGATATTAGCTTTTAAAACATTTATTACTGAAGAGAATTAGATGTTTTTGAAGGGAAATGAAGGACATGTTAAAGTTAGACGATGGATACCTTAGCTTACGAGAACTGTAAATATAAAAACGTTATTGTAAAAAACAACAATAATGATAGTAAATGCTCTATGCTGTTGTTTAAATCATGTTTTCATGTGCAGATTTTGTGTGATAACCATCTGAATCAGTTTGACTCTGAGGTTAAACTGACTAAACGCTCAGCGGGGCGAAAAGTGTTCAGACTGAGAGTTCATGAAAACATGCTGCGAGGCTTGCTTGTGCAACATTCACATCGCAGCACTTCAAAAGCAGTTAGTGGATTTTTGTGAGGCTTCAATTTTCTGCACTTTAATTGCAGTCAAGATTTCTTCTGAGCCTTCAGGCTGCGTGAAATTCAATTTGTCTCAACAGCAATACCTTCTAACAGCATATAATTAAACTTATAACCTTGGAGAGAGCCATGAGTGAAAGGTCTGATTTTAGTCTTTGTTTAGTCTTTTTTGCCATGATTAATAATGTCTCTGTCTGGGTGCATGTGTGTGTGTGTGTGTGTGTGTGTGTGTGTGTGTGTGTGTGTGTGTGTGTGTGTGTGTGTGTGTGTGTGTGTGTGTGTGTGTGTGTGTTTTTGCAGAAATTGTTGACGGTAACGTGAAGATGACCCTTGGTATGATCTGGACCATCATCCTGCGTTTCGCCATCCAGGACATCTCTGTGGAAGGTGTGTGTTTACATAAACTAACGCTAACTTTTATGAGTCTATTCATTTCGCATTAAAAACAACTTCAGCGCGTTACATGCAGCATATTTTTTGTGTTGTATGGTTAAGGAAATAGCCCAGCACCTAAGCCGAGGTGAAACCTTAACTTATCATTTTGTCCTTTGGTTTTTGTACAGAATTATAGAGGTGCTGGGAGGTGGATTATGTGAGTTTCAGGGTATCTGCAGGTCTAGAAAAGTCTTTAAAATCATTCAATTCAGGTTTCCCAAAAAGCTTTGCCTGCTGATGGCAGTAATTTTATTTATATAATGTTTTTATGTCCGATTGCAGTCTGTCAGGAGGACCTAGATATATATAAACTTAAAGCAGGATTGTTTACAGCGGATTGTGCTGCAACAGGCTGTTTAATCCTTTATTTGTGGAGTTCGAGTTGGCACCATCAGACCTGTAGCAAATACTGTCATTACTGTGAGCTACAGTAGCTACAAAGCTCATTGTCTCAGAATGAGTGTCGATTGAAACAGGTATTAAATTGTGTTCTATGTGGTATTAAAAAGGTCTTAAAAAGACTTCAATTTAATTTGGTGATTTATGCTAAGCTGAGCTAACTGGCTGCTGGTTGTTCATATTTAACAGACAGATAAGAGGGCGGTATCAGATTTAGTCTACACGAGATTGAGAGCATTCGTAGCATTTTTGATTATTACTGAAGGCAGTTTTTGATACACACCACTGAGGCCAACTATCATTCCCGTGTCTGTCATATGAGCACAACACACACGCCCAGTTTCTCTATGTTGTGTCAGTCAGAATTTCACACACTAACGTGGGGAAAAAAATCAATTTTTCACTTGAGATTTTTTTACACTCAGAAACGTACACTGAAAACTTCTTATGTCTTGAAGTAGCGTAACAGTCAAGAAATTTCATACTTCAGGGACCAACATCACAAAAAACACAGAATGCTTGGTGCACAAAAACACATTCATATTGTACACACTCGGCTTATTTACACGTAGAGTTTCATACATCAGTCACATGTTTGAACAGCATTTCAGGTCAGAGAGGTCTGCATGCCCTCAGAGTTTACTGATGTTTATTTACTGCTCTGTGTGATTTACTGTACACTTGTGTGCAGTAAATCACATTATTTTCTTTTAAATTTCCCAGAACTTCCCTGAAGGTCAATTCACAATAAATCCTTGTTTATAAAGATCTAAGACCTTGTTTACCGTCCTTCCTCATGCCTCCGACCCTCACCTTCAAGTCATCTTCTTTCACTCACTTTTTATTGCTCCTGCTCTTCAATATCTTCTGTTGTGGTATACACTGACTCCCTTTGCCACCAACCCCCTCCTAACCTGTCATAATGCATCATCTCAAGGAAAGTATCTATAAACCACCAGCTGCACTAGCTTGACATTGAAAAATAAAGGTTGCTTATTGTAAGCAGAAAAAAACCTAACTTCCTTTAACCATTTTCCATCTCTTAAGATTTCTGTACATCATATATCCACTTTTCACCCTTTAACTTGCCTGCTTCTTCCTCTGATGCATCTTCGTTCATTAGTCAAACCTGTCACTATCTCTTTCATCCTGCTGCTCCCCCTCATAGTCTTCCTCTACTTGCCATGATTCAAAAAGACGACTTCTCTTCCCTGTTTAAGAACAGTGTTTGAATAAAATGTCTTTCTAAAACGCTCACCATCTCCCTCCCTTACTCTTTGCAGAGACCTCTGCTAAGGAGGGTCTGCTGCTGTGGTGCCAGAGGAAGACTGCCCCCTACAGGAACGTCAACGTGCAGAACTTCCACATCAGGTGGGTCTACAACACCGAACTGTGGCATCACCAGGGAACTGCAGCCATTTATCTTTTTGTTTTAACAAGTTTTTTTCCTCTCTTTTTAAAATCTGTTTCCGCCTCTGTGTTAACTTTTGGATAATTCCTACCGCCCTCCTCTTTTCTCCTTAGTTTATTATCTACCTTTTTTGCTTTTCCTTGTTTTTATTCATCTTCATCCTTTTGTTTCATGCTTCTTCTCTGGAACTTCCTCTTCTCTTTCTTTACCTTCTTTCCTGGTGTTTCTCACACTTTTTATTCACGTTTGCTGTCTCTGTCCTCCTCCTCCTCCTCTCGTGGCTCAGTTGGAAGGATGGCCTGGCTCTGTGCGCCCTCATCCACAGACACAGACCTGACCTCATTGACTACTCCAAACTGAGAAAGGTGCCCTGTCCTGCCTTCTTCTTTTCCTGTGTTGATCTAGTTTCTATCTTCGATCTGTTCATTGCTCTTTCGTCTTTAATTTCAATACTGTGTTTCGTGCTCTTAACTGTATCTCTGCAAGATATGCAGTCTAGTATTTTGCAGCACTTAATGTCGCAATATCAAATCTTTTGTAGATATGAAACACAACTTTAAATATGGTGGTTCATATCTGCAGTATTAATAATGTAAGAAATATATAATTCTATTGTTGAACCCATATTGAGTTTTTTTTTTAATTAGATGTCAATACCAGTTGGGAATTTACAAAAATTTTACAAAAAGGAAAGCATTTGTTTTGTCCAGAATTGTGTTCCTTTTCTGTGTGGATGAATAGCAAAGATGACAGCGGCCATGTAAAATCTTTTTGACGTATTGGATTGAAAACAACGGAACAAACAACAACAGCGCTTATTGTTTGGCTGCCAAAAATCTTTTAAGATTGAAATGTTGCTTTGTTAAATCTCTCTGGAGCTGTCAGTTCAGTTTGTGAATCTCAGCTTCCTTCCTCTCGGTGCGGATGGTGACATTAGCTGTTGTTGTGATTCTTGTGTGGCCGTGTTTGACAGTACCTGTGTGTGTCTGTAGGATGACCCCATCGGTAACCTGAACACTGCCTTCGAGGTGGCTGAGAAGTTCCTGGACATCCCCAAGATGCTTGACGCTGAAGGTGAGGCTGAAACAAAATCCTGAAACAACAATCAGACCGGGAAAACCACTGAAGGGACTTGATCCTGTGGTATTAGCACTGACACACACTGACAACCTCCACTGCAGCACAGTACATGATAGCAGATGGTACAAGGACGAGGGATCCTTCTTACTTGGAACTTATCTGCATAAACAAATCAATGCATATTAAATCACTTTAAAAGCATCTATTGAAGCACTGATGCTCTGACCTCAGAGATATTTTATAGGTAAATCTCCTAAGATGATTCATAAAAACAACAGTAAATCATAATCTTCTTTATTTTACGCTATGTGTCATTCCATATTTATATTCTTATGTTAAAAAACAAACAGATTTTAAATCATTGTATTTTTTACTTATACTTTTTTAAAAGCTAAACTAACAAAAGTACAGTGAGGTCCTGACCTGAGACCACTCCACTGTACATAATAAGATATAATTAGGTATAATGATAATTTGAGTTTATTAGGGATGGCCATTCAAAAGCTTATTATAATATTTTAATATTATCCTTGATATTTTTTGCCCTCAGATATTGTGAACACACCCAAACCTGATGAGAAGGCCATCATGACCTACGTGTCCTGCTTCTACCACGCCTTCGCCGGTGCTGAGCAGGTCAGAGAGTATTTCATTTTTTTATTTCTTACACTAATATTTCTAGTGTCTAATATTTTAATCCCACTGTGGGGTATTTTGAACTTGTTGCTTTGAGTTTAATCTTTTATGTTGACATGCAATCCCTTTCTAATCGATGATACAAGAGCAGTCTTAATGAATAAATGTGAGAAATATTTGAATTTTCTTTTCTTTTCTATTCTGCATTGTAAATTTTATATTAAATGTTGCTACCCTCTCTCTCTCTCTCAGGCTGAGACAGCTGCCAACCGTATCTGCAAGGTGCTGGCCGTCAACCAGGAGAATGAGAAACTGATGGAGGAGTACGAGAAGCTGGCCAGCGAGGTGAGAAACAGCTGCAACCAAATACTCCCACTCTCAGTCTGTGCTGCACATCCTCCTCTGCAACAACACTTTAATGTTCCCTCAGGTTAAACTCACAGCTTCTCTCTAAACTTTCTGATCCTCCTACTAACTTTACACGACACGGCTCTACAATCACTGCAGGCAAATCAATAGTGTGATGATGAGTGAAAGACCAAAGTGTCACAGTAACAGAAACGTTAAAAGAGCAGCCGAGAGCAATATACATACACAGTATACAGTCTTACTTATAGCCAAAGAACACAAAGTGTTAAATTTTATGATGGTGTGATATCAGAAAAACATGTTTGTGAAGCAGTTTTTTTGATTTCTCGATTTGTAAGTAACTGAAACATTTCAACGATCAGTTATCAACATTTGTTCATTTTCCTTTCCTAGACTGAATCATTTCTGCACCTCTAGAAAGATCAATGTCAACAGCCAACTGACACAGAGAAAATGTTGTAATCCTTGTGTAATTTTGAAAATACTAAATATAGAGTGATAGTAAGAGGACAGTAGGGTTTAAGAAAAATCCTCTATACAGGTTATAAAGACAAGAACAAACCAAACTCTCTGAATAATCATTTGAATAATCTTCACATCTCTCCGGCATCTCCAGCTGCTGGAATGGATCCGCCGCACCATCCCCTGGCTGGAGAACCGCGCAGCGGAGCAGACCATGCGCGCCATGCAGCAGAAGCTGGAGGATTTCCGTGACTACCGTCGCATCCACAAGCCACCCCGCGTGCAGGAGAAATGCCAGCTGGAGATCAACTTCAACACCCTGCAGACCAAGCTGAGGCTCAGCAACAGGCCCGCCTTCATGCCCTCCGAGGGCAAGATGGTGTCGGTGAGCAGGACAGATTTTTAGCTTAGTGTCATTGTTGCTGCACAACGTCATTGTGGATTTACAGGCTTCCACATCAGTGGAGGGGTTACTTCCTCTTTTGTTTTCCATCCCTTAAAGCTTGTAAAAGCCTTTCAAAACCCCCACGCTGTCATCCGACAAAAGTAAGGCTGTTCTCTTAGTTCCTGAAAAGTTGACATCACAGAGACACAAAGTCTTCACCCAACAACAGAAATTCAAAGTCATCAAATAGGAAAAAGCTAGAAAGACTGACAGAAAGAAAAGTGTTAGATAGTTCACTTTTAATTCAGCTGAGATGCAAATAGAAGCATGATTTCATTTGGCTCATAATAGAATAATCTTTTCTAATTTCCCAGTGATTTACATACATATGAAAAAGTTCTAAAGGCATACATTTTTATTAATCACATTCTGAAAAGATACTACTTCAAGTCAGTGAGTCAACCTCCAAATCATTAATTCCCTCTAACAGGTGCCAAAAACTGGTAAAAATTCTTCCTCTCAGTAAATCAGAGTGGTGATAAAACCTGTCCGTCTCCTCCAGGATATTGCCAACGCCTGGAAGGGTCTGGAGCAGGTGGAGAAGGGCTACGAGGAGTGGCTGCTGACCGAGATCCGTCGTCTGGAGAGACTTGACCACCTGGCTGAGAAGTTCAAGCAGAAGTGCTCCATGCATGAGTCGTGGACTGGAGGTAAGAACAAAATAAAATCATGAAAGAAGAAACTCTCAGGATGTTTGGCTCTTTCTGTTTGGAGCTTTCCGATTCATAATGGCTCTTATTTCTCTATTTGCCAAACAAATGCAAGTCAGATGGACAGGAGACTTTAATTAAAAGTAGACAAGTGAGACCAAAAGTAGTTTCCTGTCTGCCCATATCTTCCTGCTGTCACCCTAAATAGTATTCTAGTGAATTTTGACCTTTTGTAGCTTCTTCCTCTCATATCACCTCCATTTTTTGAGTCTTGGGTCACTCTACACTGTCTAATAAGGCAAACATGTCACAGGATGATCATAAAAACAGATAAAATCATGATAAATTACATGGTTCAAATGTTGTAGAGTTATAAAGTAATTTATGGGGATAATGAAATGCCTAGGTGAGTCAGAGAAACATGGTAACTGTAGTGGAGGGAGGAAGATGTGAGAGCTGTACAAATTTAAAAGCTCGTCACCTTTTCCCTATGAAGAGGAGCAATTTAAAATGTTGCCACTGCTAACATCTTCGTGTTTCAGGTAAGGAGGACCTGCTGTCCCAAAAGGACTATGAGTCAGCCTCTCTGATGGAGATCAGAGCCCTCATGAGGAAGCACGAGGCCTTCGAGAGCGACCTCGCCGCTCACCAGGACAGAGTGGAGCAGATCGCTGCCATCGCCCAGGAGCTGAAGTAAGACGTAGGGGCGAGGGGAGGGAGGCTGGGAACTGTGCAAGTGTTTGAAAGTGATGTGTGCTGGGAGAAGTAGTGGGAAGAAGTAGTTCACATTTTGCGTTGGAGTTCAGTGTTCTTTGGGATTTTTATTCAGTATTTTATTGGTGGAAAAATAAAGTAGACATGTTGGGGGTGGGGGCTTTCTAATGATAAGGTTGTGGAGAGAAACAGGAAATAACTGCGATAGAGAGCAGGAGAAATGGGAGGGAACGAGAACGAGCGAGTTAATTTTAGGCAAAAGGGCTGATTTGGAAGCTGTAGGAGGTACAGGAGAAGAGGAGGAGGAGGAAGAGAGGGCCTGAAGTGCTTCAGG
Organism: Seriola aureovittata; assembly: GCF_021018895.1. Lineage (NCBI taxonomy): Eukaryota > Metazoa > Chordata > Actinopteri > Carangiformes > Carangidae > Seriola > Seriola aureovittata. Next base: position 13,794,179 of record NC_079386.1, read on the forward strand.
AGTCCTAATGGTCGGGATAGGAGAACAGTGAAGAACAAAAGATGCAACAGATGAGTGTAAAGCATATTAATGAGAGGGATAAAAAGATGAAAGGATGGTTCATGAAAGAGCAGAAACCTCTGATCTCACTATTTCCTTATTCCACACCACTCCTCTGCGCTTTTTTCACAGATAGTTTTGAGATGATCTCTTTGATGCTACATACAGTATAATATGAGCTGTTCAGCACCCTGATACTGAATATGAATGCATGCCACCCATAATTTATCACCACTTTAAAAACATATGTCCTCAAAAGCAAAATGTTCTCAATTGCAAGAAAGAGTAAAAATCGAGTGTGTAATGGCATTAACTATTCTAATGTGGTGTGATTACAGATATTTGTAAAAAATAAATATGAGTAACTTCAGGCATAACAGCGGTAAACCTCCCGAACTTTGACATTTTCACTTTTATTTAAAAATCTGTCCATGTCTCTCACATACAGTTTCAACTCCTGTCGGACAGGAACTTAATCATTATGAATATAAATTAGATGGAAATCTGATTGACAGTCTGTCATAAATCACCAACGGTGTTTTTTACTGTCCCGTCTCCTCCAGTGAGCTGGACTACCATGATGCTGCCACAGTCAACGCCCGCTGCCAGGGCATCTGTGACCAGTGGGACAACCTGGGCACCCTCACCCAGAAGAGGAGGGACTCACTGGAGGTAAAACACAAACACTCACAGCTTTGTATATTCAGTTTTTGGGTTGTAAAACTCCACTTAATTATTCACATAACATTTTTTCAGAAATTAGTAGAGTTAGATTTGAAAGAAAGAAATCTATCCAAATCATTTAGTGAGAAGAAATGCCCAGGTGACCACAAACTACAGTCTAAATAACACATTTTGCAACTGCCCACACCTTCGCTTATGAGTGTGTTTGTGTTACTGTGTCTGTAGCGTGTGGAGAAGCTCTGGGAGACTATTGACCAGCTGTATCTGGAGTTTGCCAAGAGGGCGGCACCCTTCAACAACTGGATGGACGGAGCCATGGAGGACCTGCAGGACATGTTCATTGTCCACAGCATTGAGGAGATCCAGGTACATCCAGCACCATGCATACATGAACACACACACACACACACACACACACACACACACACACACACACACACACACACACACTACATTTGAATATATGTAGTTTTTATCTTTCATTTGTAATTACTGTGCTGTCAGTTCTGTTCAGGTTTAGATATTCAGTTTTTATCCATAGAAAATAATTCAAGTCTGAGGTCTGCTTTTCTCTAATTGACACAGGACCTTGAACCTGCTGCACTAAATCTGAATTGCCTTGAAAAGCATAAAAAGTTTAAAACACTAGTTCACATTTACACCGACAGGAATCTATTAATACTGGTAATTGAAACAAAATAACAGGTAGCAATACATCAGTGTTCCCGACTGGCAGATTATTAATTTGATGTGTCAGTCCCCAACAGACAAGGGTCAGAAAGTTCAGGCATTTGACACGTGATAGTCGGCTGCAGTTCAAGATTAAATTCATGAGCTAACTTCTGACTCGGGGAAATAATGTTTCCATTTTGTACAGTTGCACATAAATGGACTATTCCCAGTCAATTTGAAAGAAAAAAAGAAATACTATATAATGCAAAATATAAATGTTGCATGAGGACACACAAATCCTGTATGAAAACGCTGATCAAAGCAGACTTAGAGAATATTTTACTGTCCTCCATGGGATAAATAACAGCACAAGAAACTGGAAATTAAAATAGTGCATCTTCATTGTCTAACCGTTTATTTTCCTCTCCTCTGATCTCCCGCACAGAGTCTGATCACCGCTCACGACCAGTTCAAGGCCACTCTGCCTGAGGCCGACAAGGAGCGCATGGCCACCATGGGCATCCATAGTGAGATCCTGAAGATCGCTCAGACCTACGGCATCAAGCTGTCCGGAATCAACCCCTACACCAACCTCAGCCCCCAGGACATCAGCAATAAATGGGACGCTGTGAGTCGAATCGGACACAACCAAGAATCATTATGTGGTATTCACAGTCAAGGAGCAACAATGGGAAATAACAAATTAATAATTGCAGAGGATAATTTATCCAAGACTAAGCCCTTCGAACTTGCTTTTATTCCTGGTTTGTGTACATTGACGTTATGTGAACAGGAAATGTCAAGCTAACTTACTCTGTGCGTTGTATTTGGTCATCTGGCTAATAATAAGTACAGTACATACATAGCGACAAGTCAGAAATAGTACAGTACATTTAGGTTATAGCGACACTGAATACTGCTGGCTGCGAGCCCTCAGGGGAAATCAAAATAGCTGCAGAGCACAACCTGTCAGTGCAGCTGCAGTTTGACACACATCAGAAAATCATGTCATAACCAGTTGGTTCATTACTCAACAAGCTTGACTGGGAAAAAAGGACACATAATCTGAAAACATCACTAAATTTCTATGGCTTCTATGTTTACTATATTTTACTGAAAGAAAAGACTTGATTTGCACAGTCTGGTGATGATATTAAACTATCAATCGCATATAACTTGTTGCTAGAATATCTTTTGACGTTGTAAATGGTTTTAATTGAGTCTTAAGAGCTGCACTAGGAGGACAAGAAGCACATTTATCAAAACCTTTAGTAGCTTGGTTACACAGTAGTTGCATGTTTTTAGTACTAAAGGGCTGTCATTTACATTTTCACCTGTGCTTAACTCTGGTGAAGATTTTTATTATACTATTTAACGTGTTTGTGTTTTGCAGGTGAAGCACCTTGTGCCCCTCAGAGACCAAATGCTCCAGGAGGAGGTGGCCAGACAGCAGGCCAACGAGAGACTGAGGCGCCAGTTTGCTGCCCAGGCCAACATCATCGGACCCTGGATCCAAACCAAGATGGAGGTACGGTGTTTCCGTTTCCAGTTTTACCTCATGTTAGGTGATGATGTCAGATTCGACATGAAGGAATCGCTGCAGTTGCCAAAATACTATAAAAGGCACTTGAATATTTATTTGGGATATTGGTGCATATAGAATACTGACAACTTTTGTAGCTTTATTATAAGATGACAATTTGATTCTAGTGGTGAAACACTGTTGAGCATGGAAAACAGGCATAAAAGGCACATCAATAGAATATAAACAGACAATACAACAAACAAAATAATAGAACAAAGCAACACAGTAAATACATGCTCCTATGAGTTTGTAACTGTCAAACAACTTAAAGTTAGTCTTGATGGGTCCTGTTATACAGGAGCAACAGGACTGCATGCAGGTACACACAGGTAAGGTGCTGCATCTAACTGCAGATATGAAAACATGTATTAAATAGCTGCATCTCAGGATTTGATTTCACTGACATATTCTCCTTCTGTTTCCTGTCTCTGCAAACCTGCAGGAGATCAGCCATGTGTCGGTGGACATCGCCGGCTCCCTGGAGGAACAGATGAACAGCCTGAAGCAGTACGAGCAGAACATCATCAACTACAAATCCAACATCGACAAGCTGGAGGGAGACCACCAGCTCAGCCAGGAGTCCCTCATCTTCGACAACAAGCACACCAACTACACCATGGAGGTACAGTACACTTCAACCATCTGACTGCACATTGTCCATCTTTTTTCTTGTTTAACGGGGGTGTTAATCTATTCTCCCTCCACCACTGCAGCACATCCGCGTGGGCTGGGAGCAGCTGCTCACCACCATCGCCAGAACCATCAACGAGGTGGAGAACCAGATCCTGACCCGCGACGCCAAGGGCATCAGCCAGGAACAGCTCAACGAGTTCAGAGCTTCCTTCAACCACTTCGACAGGGTGAGGTGTTCACTGACTTCAAGTTTGTGCTAGTGTCAGTAGAAAGGTACTGAAAGTAATAATAAGAAGCAACACATAAAGCACAGGAAAGCGCCTTTATTTTTTTAAACATCAAAATCAGTTTGACAGATGTGCACACGTCTTTTTAAAAGTGTCAAGATCAATAGGATCCTGACACTCGGTGTTGTAGCAGACGTGAGATCCTGCTGTATTATATCTATTTGTTCCATTAGTTAATCCAGATGTTTTTTTCCTTTGCAGAAGAGAAACGGCATGATGGACCCAGACGACTTCCGTGCCTGCCTCATCTCCATGGGTTACGATCTGGTTAGTGCAAAGTCTGAATTTACAAAACGAAAATGACTCTAATATCAACTTGACTTGTTTAGCTTGATATTAATTCAATTTTGTCTAAAGAAATTTTAAAAATGTATACACTGAGTGGATATGAAATAGTGAGAGGACAGAGTTTTACCTGGAGTCACTGATTAAAAATGATCAGATTTAAAGGTCACGTCCTTGATGGTACCAACTAACTTGTTTAAATTATATAGCAAAGATGTAATACACCCCCTCTCTCTCTGACAGGGTGAGGTGGAGTTTGCCCGTATCATGACCCTGGTGGACCCCAACAACACAGGCGTGGTGACCTTCCAGGCCTTCATCGACTTCATGACCCGCGAGACCGCTGAGACGGACACCGCAGAACAGGTCATGGCCTCCTTCAAGATTCTGGCCTCAGACAAGGTAAGTCGCCAAATACAGCGTCCCGTTAGCGTCACACCGAGGAATATCTAAGCTAATAATCAGACCCGACAACTTTCCAGCGGACATATAAACAGTAATTACATTTTTACAAACAAGATTTAGTTGGAGCAGAATTTGAAGACAATCATTGATAACATCATAATAACAACAATGAGAAAAATGCCACATTTCCCTTTAAATCTGGATTAATATCAGTTTCTCAGTTTCTGTTTTGGCTTGAGAGTGAAACACTGGTAACTTAATGATGAGCAGTTAAAATTTAAAGCACGTCCGTTGCAAAATTCAGCGTGTGTGGAAATGTCAGTTGAGAGAAGGCCCTCAGCTCCTGGCCAAGTCAACATTACTCACTGGTCTTATCTAATCCTCACTGATGCATCAGTGGGTTTGTGCTATGGGCCATTACGACTCTTCAACTTGTTGCCTCTATAAATCTCTCCAGAGTTACATCACAGTGGAGGAGCTGCGCAGGGAGCTGCCACCCGAGCAGGCCGAGTACTGCATCAGCCGCATGACCAGGTACATCGGAAGCGACAGCCCCCCCGGCGCCCTGGACTACATCTCCTTCTCCAGCGCCCTCTACGGAGAGAGCGACTTATAAACACAGCTGCTTCTCTTCACCTCCTCCTCTCATCCCTTCTTCCCAGCTCCCCCTATTTCTCCTGTTTGGAGAGAGCAATTTAAACCCTTCCACTGTCCTTCTATACGCTTTGTTCTTATCATCTTTTCCTCTTTCAAATCTTAACTTCCTCCCCCTTCACTCATCCTTCTCCCTGCTCTTTCCATCTCCCGTAAACACTGCCTAGAGAGGGTGAGAGTAGAAGACTCTGCTCAAATCTTAGAAACTATGTTTGGACTGTCCCTCATTTCTTTTCAAGTGCCTTTAAAAACCAGAAGTGAGGCGGGTATTGCACTGAACTTATGTAAGCAGCATACATATAACATACCTGCCTTCAGGAGATGTTCAACAGAAGGTGGTGATGAGGGAGAAAGAAGTTTTAAAAAATCTTACATTGAGCAAAGCCTCCTGCTCTCCGCCCTCTCTCTGAGATGACATATTTTTTTGTAGAAGGGTAATTAAAGAAGAAAACATGATAAAAGAGCTGGTTGGTCAGTTGGCTTGGTTGGTTGTGTATTTGTGCAGATGCATGCAATGTTGAAGTTTAGAAATGCAAATGTCTTTGTGAGTCTCCGACTCTTCCTTAATCTCACACAAACCCAAACCACATCGTCAGTAGCCTGTTAACATTTCAGTCAGCAGAGGAGCGAAGCGAGTCGAGTCAGGTGCTACAATGTTACAAAGCCAGTCGAACACTGAAAAATCTCACTCTGTAAAAACAAAACAAAAAAAAACCTCAGCACTGTGAAACCTGAACGATAGCAAAGATTAAATTTAACCTGGAGATCTTGAAACCCTTAAGAAGCTCAGAAACACACGGAGGATGAATGAGAGCATCTAAACCGAAGCGCTGAATATTAAAATGAAGACTGCAAACAGAGAGAGCAGCTCAAAGCAAAGCACTGTGGGTAAATGTAGACAAAAGAAAGGGCCATGGCCGGATGGGGACTCAAGAAGGAAGACAGAAAGGCAAACTGTTATGGCCAGAGAGAACGATCCCACACACCTCTCTCCTCTCTATCCACGCTCCGTGCACGACATTTAAAGTGACACGGAGGAGGGACACAGACAGAGAGAGGTGTCGCGCAGTGAGAGACAGGGCATCAGGAAAGTTGTGGACTAAAGAAGAATCGATACTGTACGTGGGACCATGGCAGGCCTATGTCAGTGAGGAAGCTCATAGGGTTTTGGTCCCATTTTAAATGACAGGTCGGCCATGATAACCAGTGCGATTTGACTCGTGATGATTTTTTTCTTATCTGTGCTCCATTCTCCTCATCCTCAGCTCATTCATCACTGACGCCACAAAAACTCACTTTCACACAGTTCAAGTTTAAAAACTACAACTTGGAATAAAAAAGGAAAATTATATTACTAAACAGCAGTTGTTTGTGTTGTTTTTTCATTATGTTTACAACTAGATAAAGACTGATCTGTGATTTTTTTTTCTCCTGCATACAAGATTCTTTCATTTATCTTCCTGTTCCCACTAAAAACACCTTAATTCTAACATTGGTCACCACAGAAAACTGGGATGTTTAACAACCTACAAATGCCAAGAAAACTATAATTGGTTCCCTGCTCTCCCACAAATTCAGGATTTCGAGCATGAAGCGTGTCTCATTTCTGGTTTTATCTACGCTGCACAGACTAAAAACTGTCCAACCTTTAAACCCTTGTGCTGTGGTCGCGTGTCAGCTGAGGTGGGAGGGGAAATTCAGGCCTCTCTCCTGGGCGTAGCGTATCCAGCGCTCCTCGTCCCCTTTGTGTGTCAGATACCTGCAGCCCATCCTCTGCTCGAACTCCCTGAGGTCGCACCACAGCTCGAAGTCCTGCAGGGGAGACACAGAGGATGAAGGACAGCTGACATGATGGAAATGTTCTCGAGTCAGCGTCACGTCTAAAATAAAATGTTTGAATCCTAAAAGATATTTAACACATAATTCTTTAAATTTGTTTTCAATTCAAATCAGTTTTTGTTCCCTAATTTTTCTTAATAATACTGGTGTACATTGAAATTGAAATAATCCAATCTAAATATATTAGGAAAATTAAATTGTATTAAATGAATAGACTGATAACATACATGGCTTTTACAATGAACGATATCTTTGCCAACATCAGTGCGTTCAGTAAATGAAACCGGGATGTTAAAGTAATATAAAATGAATATGCCCTCAGTGTGTCATGTATATGACCTGCAGCCAGGTGTGTCCCAGAGCTTTGCCCACGCTGAACCTCCTCCTCACCGACACCTGCAGCAGGTTATTGATGAGACTCACCGCTGGGGAGAGAGAGAGAGCGAGCGAGCGAGCGAGAGAGAGAAAGAGAGAGAGAGAGAGACACACACACACACAAAGAAGTTGTTTTAAAAGTGGTGCACTGGAGTCACCCAGTGGCCAACAGGAGAAAACAGGTGACCCTATATTTAAAACATGCAAAATATTTCAACCGGTTTGAATGATAAAGTCAAAACAAACATGGAGTGCAGGGTTTTTAATGTTTCACTCACTGTTAACATCTTAATAATGCAACGAGGAGCTGGAACATGCTGATCAATGGAAAGAAAATGAATGATAGGAGGTTAAAACATATGAATAAACAAAGTTGTTACCCTCCAGTGAGATGGAGGCCCAGGTTTGTCGCGGGTACATGAAGGCAGCGTTGGTGATCTGCTGCCTGATGTCCTCGTCCTCGTTGAAGGGGAACGTCCCGCTCAGGCTCACATACGTGATGACGCCCACAGACCACATGTCCAGAGAGCGGTTGTAGCCGCTGCTGCTGATCACCTCAGGCGCCAGGTAGGCCGGCGTCCCCACGACCGAGCGGCGGAACGACTTCTCGCCGATGATGCGGGCGAAGCCGAAGTCGCACAGCTTCACCTGCAGCACGGAGAGCAGAGGTGACTCAGGAAGATGCTGTGACAACTTGCTTCTGCTGGAATTTGAATAAAAATCATAAAGTCGCACCTGAGGAAAGGGGTCTGCAGAGGCCAGAAGGACATTCTCAGGTTTGAGGTCGCAGTGAGCGATATGTTTGAAGTGCAGATAGCGCAAAGCCTCAAGGATCTGCAGCAGACACAAGCAGGAGACGGTTCTTATCAGCCTCATGCAGGAGGAGCCTCAGAAAAACATTCCTGTTCTCATGGTGCTGGGTCTCTGGACTGAGGAACAGCTGTCAGCACTAAAAATTACTCCATTTATTTATTATTCAAATATTCGCAACTTTTGAAGGAGAATTTAAGTAAAATATATAAAACATAAAAATAAAACTCTTAATCTTCTATTAAACTTTTATTGTGAAGGAGTCAGTAAACTGTGAAGACATGGACTCATCCCATCCCTGTAATGAGTCCGGAGCGTTTACTCATCAGTGCTGGATCTGATACCTGCAGAACCAGGAAGCGAGTGTTGCGTTCAGGGAGTCGTCCTTTCTCACTGGACAGAATCATCTCCAGCATGTCTCCATGGAGCTTCTCCATGACGACAAAGACGTGCTCGACGGTCTCGAACATCCCCTCCAACAGAACCACACCGGGGTGCGACAGATTCTGGACAAAACACATACACACACACACACGCGCGCGCATTACGTGTTACAGAAAATAAAAACACTACAGAGCCAACACGCATACATGCAATGAAAATGTTTGTGTACCTGCAATATGGACACTTCGTTCCTCAGCTGTCTGTCTTGTTTGGTGGGGAAACGCGTCTTGTCGATGACTTTGATGGCGACTGGTCGACCCGACTTCCTGTGAGTACCTGAGGAGTGAGAAAACACTTTTTTATAAAACTTTAATCAATGAAAAAATGCCTCACTAAGATTAATCAACTCAGATACAACACTTTCGGTGCAGCTCTGCGGCCTGGGTTTCAATATTTTCTCATTCTAAACCAATCAGTTCTTCTGCATGAACACATTTTGGAGTCACTTTATTTCACAGCTTCATAATTCTCCGTTTCTTGGGACGTTTCCTAGAATGAATTTGGTTCTAATTAAAACTTCAATGAATTCATTTCTTCGTGTTCTTCATTAACTGGTGCTTATAGAGTCTTTTCATCAGTGCACAGGAAGTCAGATGAATATCCAAACAGTGTCAGACTGTCTAAAAGGAAGTAAACAATTCAACATGAATAAAGAAAGAAGATTTAATTAGAAAATCTGCCAAAAAAACGAGAGAAAAAATCAGCTCACCTCTGTACACCACTCCAAACTGTCCTGAACCCAGCACCTCGTCCGTAAAGATCTGGTACACCGAGCTGATGTCCTGAAACACAAAGTGTTGGGGTGTGACAAACTAGTCTTGGGGAAATTGAGGAGTGAACAAGTTGATGCTTACCCTGCTGTCTCTGTGTGAATGATCATCTGGAAACAGAAGAGGACAGATACGATCATACAGATGGAAGATAATAATAATAATTATTGTCTAACAAACACTTTATATGATTCATTGCTTGTTTGTTATTTAACCTTATTAAAAATATCTACATTTATTATGATTTTATTTGAGTTTATGTTCCATCATCCTCATCAAAACATAGTTGGTCATATAATCTCATTATGTTTGATGTTCTTCTCGTCTCACCGCGGTTGTCGTCGTGTCCCTCGCTGCTCTCCACGGGCATCAGACCCTGACGGATGGCGCTCTCCCAGGACGGCCCGTCCTCTCCTGCCACCACGCAGTACACCAGCGAGGCCGTCACCACCTCAAAGGAGTGAGCGCTGTCGCCCGGCAACAAGGGCGTGGAGAGCTGGGCAGGGCCTCGGACCTGCAGCACCTCTGACAGAGGGATCTCCTGCAGGAGGAAGAGCAATACTGTATGAGGCGATTACAATAAAGGTGGTTAAACTATGGGTATTAGTTTAAAAAACACGTGTTTCCGCAAGTCAGACACCTCTGATGTGAACAAACCATTCTGACTCATTCTTATGTGATTCAGCTGGTGTCATTAAAGGTCAATCTCACTGTATAAAGCCACAGAAACATGACTCAACTACTAAATCGTTTGTTGCTAATGAAGATCTTTTACTTTGTAGTACTTGGTGCTGAGCTCGTTCTGGTACAGAGTGATGCTCTTCCTGTCCAAGATCCAGTAATGACGTTTCCTCTGGGAGAAGAAAAGACAGAAATAATTAATAATTCATCATATGTGTGGGAAGTTAATGACTTTGAATAAGTTAAGCATCAGAACAGACTTTCAAACTTCTTCTCAGTTAACTCAACATACTGGGTTGACTGAGTGTTTGTGGCTGGCTACGTTTGACCACTGGGCTCACATTCATATCTGTGTGTGTGTGTGTGTGTCAAATAATCTGCTTCAAAAGCTTCAAATAATGACTTAGACATCGACTCAAAAACCACCAGGCGTCAGCAGCTGAGAAACACCTTTGTGGATCAGATTAAGTGTTTGGTGTGGCCTCATTACATCATTCAACAAAAATGTGACACCACTTGTAACAACACAAAAAATGGCTCCTACTGCATATTTAAACAAACATGTATTTTAGCTCCCAGATATGCAAACAAGGACAGAAAAAAGCAAAAAATTAATTAAATTGAAAAAATTGAAAGAGGGATAATAAATAAAGACGTGTATGTGAGTATTTTATTTGATTTATTGTTGGGTTGGTCAGAGCTCATTTTCATCTGCAGTCTCCAAAGGTCACAATCAAAAGGTTTAGACTCTAATGTCACACACACTAAAACGTCACAAGCACATTCACAGATCTTATACCATAAAGACGAGCTGGATGTAAAACAAATAGAAAGTCAGTGAATATATTTTTTCCCCTATAAAAGAGGATTTACCAACAGAATCACTAACAAAACAGCTGCAGCTCTTTATGTCAGAGAGAGCCTGAAAGACATTTGCACAGAGTTTTAGTTTTAGTAGAAGTGTTTCTCACCAGCGTGTCAGTGTTGGTGTGGTGCAGCAGCCACCCCTCTCTCAGGACTCCACCGGCTCTCCTCTTAGTGTGATGCACCGACTGGACGAGCCTCATCAGAGGGATGTTGCTGCTGAAACACGGACTGGTGGAGGGACGGAGGACACACGATGAGAGGAAGTGAAGAAAAAAGGATCGTTTTGAGACTCAAACTGAATTTGTCACTTTGCTTTTTTCACTATCAGAGCCGTTGTGTTTTGTCAAAGTACCTCCTGAACACCTCCAGGTGGCAGCGTGTCCCAAAAGCTCCCTGACCACAACCAGGTTTGTCATGCAGATGTGTGCGCGTGTGTGCGTGTGTGCGTGTGTGTGTGTGTGCGCGCGTGTGCGTGTGTGTGTGTGTGTGCGTGTGTGCGCATGTTTAGGTGGTACATAACAACAGCTGCAAGTTATACTGAAACTCCCTGACAAGATCAGGGCATCACCACCACACACCGCAGTCACCTCTCAGATGGGATGACATCATCAGTATGAACTAACAGCCCTCTAACCTGATTGGCTCGACCTCCCTGAACTCTGCCGGCGAGTCACCGTCAGTGGACATCTCGTCGTCAGAGAGATCTAGTGTTGTTATACTGGTGAGCTCTGAGTCATTGTCGTCTGGGTCTGGTGGGCAGCTGTGACCAGCTGCTGTGGATTCTGGGAACACATTATGACATCATGGGCACAAAAATATGAGTCATGTGACTGATCATAACCTTCACATAATGTTTTTAAATTCGGAAAAATAGACTGAAATTTCTTAAATTGCTTGGTTTGGTTCAACCAACAGTCCAAACCCTGAAAATATTCACTTTAAAGTCAGAGAAAAGTACAAAATTTGAACATTTCAGAAACTGAAATGAAAACATGTTTTACATTTTTTCTTGATCTATGAGTTAAATTAATCAAATAATCTGAATTGATGTTAATTAGCTATAAAAGAGGTTGTTTTAATGGCTCATATTTCTTGCTTTTCCTGATATTATTATTTAAAGAACAGACAAATTCATACCCTGAGATTTTTGTCATTAGTATAAATATACAAATGCAGTTACACGGTATATTATAGGATCTTAAATCATAATCCTGGTTTCCTCAACAGGCTTTGATCACGATCATGCCACTAATCATCATCACTGTCTGGACACATGCGATGTTTCTGGGAGTTTAAAATCAGGCCAAGTCCTGAATCTATCAAATATCCTTAAGGAGGGTGAATCAGCTTTGACTCATCACAGCGTAATGAGAAGATCAGAGCGGGGGCCTGTTCAAAGAACCATGATCTAACAGAGTGACTGTCAGGCCCGGAATAGGAAGTGGAAACGAGGACCTCCAGGGATCGCTGCTCACCTTCGCCGTTGACGCCTCTCCTCTCTCCCGGACAGTCTCTGGGGACTAAAGGCTCGCAGCGCCGGTGGCAGTTAAACCTGCAGTCTGAGGATGAAGAGAGGATGAAGAGAGGATGAAGAGAGGAGAGGTGGCCGGTTCAAACTCTGACAGAAAAAGAAAGCTGCTCAGCCACAACATGAGGGCGACTCTCATATGTGTAAAAAATTGAAAATGACAATGCGAGAATTTAACTTTTAAATGTGATTTAAAGTTTAATTTCCTCCATTCAAATGATTTCTTCCCTTTCAGACTGAACTCTGACACACACGCAGGTATTAAAATTACAGATCTAGTTCGGTCCAGAGTTGAAGCTCTTTGACTCATCAAAGTCGAGGTTTTGTTGAGACACATCATCTAAAACTGGCCTCAGTGGAGGAACATGTTTAATATGTAATAACATCCACCCAGGAAACCACTGCTGCACGAGTTTGTGCTAACCATACACGTTTAATCTAAACGTGAGAATGTTATCACTGCATCACAAACGTTAGAGCAATAGATACTTGGACATGGTTTTGAATCTTCCTGCAGAAAATGAAAACTCTTTTCCTCCAGGTACAAACAACATCAAGACACAGATTTTGACTCGTACTGCGAGAGGCCTCTTCAGTCTTGGCGTCAGAGGCTCTGAGGCTCTGTTCATCAGCAGAGCCGATGAAAGCCTCTTGACAAAATGTAGCTCACAAAACTGCAAAAGAAAAAGCTTCTGCAGTCTCAATCATTGGACGAGACAATCCTCTAGAAAAGTTTCTCAGGCGTCTCACCTGAGCACTGCAGCCCCTGTCTGAAGAGCCCTTTGAGCAGCCGGTGGCAGTACTGGCACACGGTGGGTTTGGTGTAGCTGTGGATGTGGAAGGTGTGAGGGACCTGAGCCCTGCTCTTGTCCCCACACCCGACACCCATCCACACCGGAGGCTCTGCCCAGGACGGAGGCCTGGATGAGGGCTTGGACATGCTGATCTGGTGAGGGACAGGACAGTGGAAGTCATTGGTGAAGATCATCAAAAACAATGTGTGAACTTTGTAAACCCTTTTAAAAATAAACTGCGGCTACTTCCTCACCTCCTCCAGACTGCCTCCCGCCTGATTAGAGAGGGAGTGCACGCGGGGTCGTCGGGGAGGAAACAGGGAGAGGCTGGTGCTGACCTGACGCCGCGCTCGACTACAGTCGTTGGGCAACTGGAAGGCGCAACGTTTATGGAAGTCCAATCCACACCCTGGAGAGAGGCAGAGGTGGACAAGCCGCTCGTGGTTCGGTGAAAGCGTTTGACCAATGAATAAAATCTCTCACCCGCCCGCTGGCTAACGACACTGACTGAGGTAAATAACGAGTAGCGTGAGCAGCTTTACCGTCACATTTTAACCCCTGTCGAACGAGGCCCCACAGCATTTCTCCACAGTGGTGACAGAAAGTGGGAGTCCGGTACGAGTAGACCAGCAGGGAGTGTGGACGGATCCTCATCTCGGTCACCGAGGCTGATACTGAGTCAGATCAACAAGAAGAGACGGATTGAAATCTGAAATATATTCACACTGACACTGTTTGGCAAGAATGAATACTGAGCTTTTAGGACGGTGCTCGACACCTGTGTTTTATAACCATCATCTTGCATGCAGGGGTCAAAGCTTAGCAGAGTGGTGGGTGCACAGGTCCACATCTGTCTCATCTCATCTGTTTGTTTTCTGTCTGATCGACTTCTCACATCTTTTTTTTTTTTTTTTTTTACTTGTTGCACCCTGTTGATTTTGTAATTAATTGTTTGAAAGAAGAGCACCACGTGGAATAAAATATAAATTACTAATAAAACATAAACATAATTAAAAAAAAGTTAACATATTTACATTCCTGTGAAATACATAATATTATAATTTCCAGCTGTTCCTGATGTTGTCATCAATCAAAATTACCTGTAAGTAGAAGTGAGATTCAAGTGCCTGAATTTAAAATGAAGCTTTTGACAGTGTTGCTTCTTTAAGGGCCAGTTTTGCAGCAGATTTGTATTTCATGAAGTGAAGTGCAGCCAGAGGCGTAAGAAAATAAGGTTTACCTGCCAAAACAAGCTTCACAGGGACATTCAGTAACTTTGTGATGTGTGCCGGCATAAAGAAGCACTGACTGATAACTGAACAGCCTGTGTGGCTCTGAGGAGGATGGAATTGAAATACTTGAAAACAAATTACCTTTAATTTGAAAAATGATGGCTTCTCCCAGTATTTATGAAAATATCCCTCCAAAATAAGACACATTTCTCCTAAATAAGCTGTTGTAACAAAACTATGGATAGCATGAAAGTCCAAAACATCTGTGATTTGGAAATGTGCAGTGTTGAATGAATGAATTAACTGTGAATCAGCCAATAAAAAAAGGGACAATGGGATAAAGAGCCAATAGATTACTGATAGTAAATCCACAGTAAGTTTTTTTTCTCCTGTTGACTTCTGACCTGCGATGATGACCTCGATGAGGTCTCCATCCTGCAGCTCGTCGCGGTCTGTCAGGCGCTGCAGCATCTGCTCAGAGGCGGGCTGATGTCTGAACAGCAGAATCTTCTCCCCGACGCCGACCACGCTGCAGTCTGGAGCCTGAACACACACAGAGACTCGGGTTGAGATAAGCTGAATTTAAAACATCACTACTTATTCTCACTTTTCCAGCATCATCATTTCTCTATTTATACTTATTTAAAATAGAGCACCAATAGCTGAAAAGACAAAGAGGCTGTTGGTTTGTATCCTGGACGAAAAAAGAAGAAACAAAACGCGGGAAAATACATGAGGAAATGAACAAGGCTTTAAACCTCCACTGCACATGTTCCAAAATATGTAACTGTTCAATGTGGAAAAAGAGGGAGCGTAAATATTTAGCCAGTGTTGCCTGGTCAGAGAGCAAGAGATGGAGTTGGAGCAACCTGGAGAAAAAGCTCAACATGTCGAGAAAATCTGCAACGATTCTGTAAACAAGCTACAACCATCACAAAGCACGACCTAGTTACAGTTTCCACAAGACAGAAATAAGTGCTTGCAAGATAAAGAGATCAAACATGATACAATCTGAAACGCTGAACACAGTCACGTCCGTCTGTCACTAATGATTTGCCCTTTTCACATCTGCAGGGGTGCAAGGTGGCAAAATAGATATGCAGCACGTTTGAGAAACGGTCCCGAACATACAGTTGGGTGATGTGCCGCAGGTCAGCTGTGGTTCAACACACGACGTGACTGTGAACAAAGGAGTGAGGAGGCAGAAAAAGAATCAGTGCTCTGCTCAGTCAGTAACATCATCAGCTGGGTCTGATGTCGTTCAGCGATTTTTATCATCTATAAATCTTGAGTGAGAAGTTTCACAGCCAGCTGAGTGTTAAATCTATCGTCCTCTATGTAACACTTCCTTCTACCCGGACATACAAGCTGTGACAAGCAAGAGGAATGTAATGGGATCTAGGTCTCTGCCCAGGTAGAAGTATTAAAGTCTATATCATAAAGTTATACAACATTAGGCATCAATATTGGAGATACAAGGTTTCCACCCAGCAGTGACGCATATACACAGTATGTGATATATCTGCAGTAGTGCGCTCGTGTTGTTGGGTTTGTTGTATACAGTGCACACACACATTCTTCAGACTGCGCTGACCTGCTGCCTGGAAACAACAGATCAAAGCTGAAAGGAAGGTTGGTGTGTGCGAAGGGGAAGAGTGTGTGTGTGTGTGTGTGTGTGTGTGTGTGTGTGCGTGCGTGCTTGAAATGGAGGGGGAGAGGCTGTGGTCGGAAAATTTGCTGCGCTCTTGTCGACCACACAGTCCCTATAACAGAGGCAGTGTGAAGACCAGACCTGCACACACTGACAGAGTCACCAACACCTGCAATTCATGACCATCCTTATCTGACCTCAACTACAGTTTCAGTGCAGCATTCAAATTACTGGTTGTAGATTCAAATGCTGCTCTGACAGACCGATAGTTACTCTGTCAGTCCTGTTTTCTCTTCACCATGTTAGAAAGTTTGAACTGGTTGTATCGCTCAAACTACAAAACACTGCACTGCTCCAGATCTGGTTTACTGAGCTGACATCTAACCCGATTTAACAACGCAGGTTATATGAAATGCAGGTTAAATCAGATGTGTGTGTGTGTGTGTGTGTGTGTGTATAATCAGCCAAAACCACTACAACATCCTTCAAACACTGCATAATTCATCCATGCACAAACACTTAGGGGTTTCTCAAAGCCACACTATACATAGTAACCTACACAGTCCTCCTTCATGCGCGAGGTGACCTTTTCAAAATCTACCTTTTACTTCCTGACAGTTTTGACAAGCCTGAAAAACTCGAAACGTCACATGAAATATTTTCCAAGTGGGACTGTATTAGCAGGTTGTTTTTTTTTTTTTCTTGTTTACCATTTGTTATCACTGATAATGCTTTTGCAGCAAGTGCTGTGCCCAAGAACATCCCGATCGCCGTCATCACAACTTTCAACGGCAGATTTTTACCTGCAGCTGTGGGATTTGATCCAGACACATTCTTGTCAAAAGCAAAACTTGTGACTTGCTTGTTACCAACTCCAGCCATCTGTTGCAGATCCATTCAAGGAGATTAAAACAGGCAGCGAAACTCATTTCAAGACAAATCACTCAGCTGTTTTGTTAAAGCGACAACAAATTTAGTGTCAAACTTCCATAAAGAAGGGGGATAGTGGTCAAAACTGATGCAAAGATAACCTGACTTTTATTCTCGAATGAGGATTAAGCTCTAAAAATGCTGTATCCTAGAATTCCCATGATGCAACTCAACATCGTAATGAAATTTTAGTCTCAAGCTGAACTTTGTTTTTTTTTGGAAACGCTCTTCCAGTGCAACAGTAAAGCCTAAATACTAAACTAAACATCATGTGTAAAATGAGTGGGATGCCCCTTTAAGGCTCCTCTGAGGGTTCCTTGTGTAATGCCTAACACACTCACCACCAGCGAGATGTTTTGATTACCTTGCGCTCTATGACCTCTGCAGCCAGCCTCTTGGCATGGCGGTAGCTCAGGTTGCTGGCAGGGACTCGAACCACCTCCCTGAACAGGCCGAGCTGGAACTGGACTAGAGCCGGCACCGCGAGACTGGTGGGACTGGAGGGAGCCACTGCGGACATGGAGAGGAAGCCTGTGGGAAAACTGTTCACACAAACAAAGATAGGAAAGAGCAGAAAATGTGATGAGCAGATTCTGGTTTGAGAGTTTTTGATTAAAAATAAACAAAAAGCTGCTGAGGTTCAATGTGGCATTTCAAAATAAAACACATTTTTGGTCACTGTGGAATGGTTGAGATCTTAAGTAATGTTGAGGATATAAACATTTCTACATACATACATACATACAATATATATATTTACATATATGTTGTCTACCAACTGCTGTACCAGTTTCTTATTATTGGAATCACCAGCATGAATAGGTAAATGACTTAATCTTTTCATTAACAATGTTAAATAACAACCATTGTAGTATTATATTCAGGATATAAATAAGCTTCAGACAGACAACTTCCTGTTGCCACAATAAAAACACTTTAGTACCAACTCAGTATACTTAAAGAGAGTAATCTTACTTTCTAACCCTGGTTCATTCAAGCTCCGATGTTTCACCTCAGTCGCAGAACAGTATCTCAACAAGGTTACAGCAGATCACTCTATCAGTGTGTCACCCATTCTCCTCATCATTTCTGGTGAGTCTGGTTTCCTTTGTGTGGGGTTCAGCTGTCTATGAGACAGGAAGTTACAGAGAGACTCACATGTATGAAGGCTGTGACAGTGTACGGTTAACACCCCCAGCCATAGCTGTGAAAACGATCTCTTTCTCACACACTCACACTCACTTTGAAATGGTCAAACCCATTTCCGTTCACGTTCAAAGTCGCCTTTCAGTCATTTCTGACGTCAGATATGAAGATGAAAATGTAAGAAACACAGAATCGGTTTGAAAAGTGGAATTTGTTTTTATTGAACCTTTGATAAAATACACATCAGGTTGGCCCCTTCACAATAAGATCCATCATCAGCAATACAGCAGCTGAAATCAGGAGTCCCTGCACATATACATGACCTTCATACTCACAACATTTACCATCCATGGTTCTGAGCACATGTATTAATCTCCATAAATATTTGGACAAGTAGATCAGAGAGACAAGGATCTGATTAATCTTTGAAGCTTTGGATCAAACTCCTCCTGCGACAGAGTCAAGATAAATATTTACAACTGCAGCAGTTTTATTTTTCTCATCTATTTTTCTGAGCTAAATAGCGACTTAATGTTCATATATTTATGGAGCACTAACACTGTACCAACCCAGAGTGAATCAGTGACTGATTAATACCGTGACGTATTGATTAGTATTATGCTGTGTGTATTGCGGAGCACTGATGTTTCTAGAGCTTTTTTGGAGACCTTCAACTACAAATTAGTGTTCCACCAAGTTTTTTTACACAACTACATGGTGTTGAGATTGTGTATGTGATTAAAGGAATTTCCCATAATTCGTGTGTGTGTGTGTGTGTGTGTGTGTGTGTGTGTGTGTGTGTGTACGTGACATACAGTAAACATACATATAAAGGTTGTACACGAATAATTCTGTACATTATTTGCTGCGAACGAGACTTGAAGCACTTTTCCTCTCCCGATGTCTTTCCAATGCCCTTTCATTCATTTCTTTTTTTTTCTCTTAAACACCAACTTTTTCCACCTTTGATGCACTTACTTTATCTTTCTTTTCTTAATCACAATCCATAACCTGCGCCACCTTGCACATTCAGAAGCTGATAGAAGAATTAGCACTTTTTAGACTCAGCAATGTGACTGCACCAGAAGGTGATTTCAAGAAGAGTGACTCGGGTTTATTTAGGCACATGGCGATGGTGTGAATGCACCAACGTTGACAAAATGCCTTCATGACAAACCTGCAACTTCTCGTTTTTGAAATCACACTCAGTTCATCTTGAATTGACCCCTTTTTTTTTTTTTGACTTTCTCGAATTAGAAGATTTAGAACAAGGATCAAAGAAAGTTGCAAGAAAGAAAAAAGAAGCATTTTCTTGACGACCTGATCACGGCTGAGTCTGATGTCGACATGTACATTCTGTGGACAGTTTTCTTTGTATTGGTCTCATTTTGGTGGAGTTCATCTCCTAACAAAACAAAAATCCAGTGTAAACGCCGCCACACCCTACAATCCACATAAAACGTAACATTCAAATAATCAGTTTTCAGGACTTTCAACGTAAAAGCTCAGACTCAAAACGCTTCAGCACAAGATTCACTGAGGAAGTATGGTCTCCGGTCGTTTTTGTCAACTGATAAAATCCACCCAAGTCAGAATTAAAAACAACACTGAGGATTGTTCTGTAAAAAAAAAAAAAAAGAAGAAAAAAAAAAGATACATAATCAACAACAGTAAATGAAGGAAAAAACAAAAAAAACGAAGAAGAAGAAGAATCCTCTTAACGAAAGTAAACATATTGTAGCTGAAGCTCCGCATCAGCTTTGAACATATTTTTAAATGAGGGTTGATTATGCCTCAAGTATCCTGCTGTAATGACTGTAAACAAATTATTTTTAACATTTCTTCCACATTTTCCTTCAATATCATTCAGACCTATGGCTGTTTCACTTTATTTGAAAATGAATCATTAGTGGGAGGAGAAGAAAGCATCGATTATAGTGTTTGATTAAACTTGAAATGATTGATTTATTTGTAAATTTACTTTCAAATGAACTTTTGCCCCCCCCCCCCTATTTTCTTTTCCTGCCGACCGACCCCCGAATCAGCAAGAAAGTTCATTTGAAAAAACACTGTTTTGGGCCCCAACATGGCTACTAGAGGATCCAGTGAAAAATCCTCCCTGTCTGCTCTGTAGATACCAACATGGCTGCTGGATATACAGGAGATATCCATGACTGTCATGCTCAAAGTGCTTTACAACAGTTTAGACTGAAACTTGATGGTCTGATAGCTTATTCTGAATGTCAGCAGATTTCAGTGATTTGAGGTACAAAATGATCAGTATTTTTGACCTTTTCATTGATATAATTAATTAAGTGCCCATTTCAATATTTCTTTTTATCTTTCCTTCTTTCACTCCTCTTTTTTCCCTTCTTCCTTTCCTTCTTTTCCAGTCTCCCCCCCTTCAGATAATGTAGTATTTTTTCCAACTGAGACTCTTTAACTCAAGAGTGTAAACAAAAAGAAAAACAAAAAAATCAATGTGCACTATATACAAAGAATGAAATAATTTAAAACTGTATATACATAAAAAAAACAAAAAAAAAAACAAGAAGGCAAAAAGTGAGGTTTAAATAATTAGTGCTGTTGTTTTTTGAAAATCCAAGACTGTATGTTGTATATTGCTTGTATGTTAAAATCTAAATCGGACTGTACCGTTTTTAACCGTCTCTGATATGCATTCGATGGGTGGTTAGCATCAGCAAAGACTTCATGCTACTGGTGAAATATACAAGAGTGCAAACACCTCTCTGAACTGAAACCTGGGTACATATAGCCTACCTAAGGTTGAATGTCTGCACATGAGAGTGTACGTTGAGCAAACGGACTCGTCACGATGTGGATACGATGCTTTGCTACGGTGCTATGAGTCTAAAACACGAGGCGGTCAGGTGCAGACGTTCCACGTTCTAGTAAGCAGCATGCTGATAAATGTGTGTCTAAATATTCTCTTTCTGATGGATGGCAGCGGTTTGTACAGTGAAGCGGCAACGGCAGCAGCGACTGTGTCTTACAGGATGATGTTTAGTGTGGTGAGGTTTTTTTTTTCTCCAGTGTTCTTTAAAAATATGCTGCAGGTGCAAGTGTTTGATCTCTGCATTGAGCTTTAAATGTGTTTGTTTGATCAAACCAAGCTGCAACCAGCCTCTCCGCGTCGGGCCGCTCTGTGCCTCCTCAGTCCCACTTCCTGTCGCTGTCTAGCCAATCAGGGAGCTGCGTCTGGATAGGTCCACGTTGCTGGCACTCAGTCCCCTGCAGTCTGACAGTCCGGAGTTGGCGTCCTGAAAACAATCCAGTGCCTGTTAGTACTAAGATTTGGCAACACTGTCTATGTATTCTACATAGATTCCTCTGAGTCAGCGACTTTTTATTATCTCAGGCCGTTTCATGCCACTGTGAGCGACGCCACAAATCAACGAGCTTGACTGATCTATGACAGAACTGGATTTACAGGATTTAGCCCTAATGTGATTAAGCACCTGGATTTGTCAGGTATTTAATTTCCAGATACCAGATAACTGACATCCCTATTTAGCAATTAACATTTAAAGTTAAGTTTCACAGTTTAGTCATTAATATTATGCATTATATAAGATTTTAGAAAATGTGCGATGCAGTGCGTGCAGTCATGAGCAGGCGTACCTGTGTGGTCTCCTCAGTGCTCTTGTTGAGGAAGTTGAGGGAGCTCGCTCTCTTCATTCTGAAACAAAATCAAACCATAAACTGACTAATGCAGATCAGTGCATGAGAAATAAAGACAAAGACTGCCTTTATTAAGTTGTACCATTAAATCCAACTCCCAAGTCTCTTTAAGAATGAAAAACGTTTGAGGGGGAAAAAGGCCAAACTGAAACAAACCGATTACAACATCTGTACAACCATAAAACACACTGCTGAAACTATAGCTACAATCTATTAATCAGCTGATTAGTCAAACAAACAAAAACTAAACCAGAAACAACTTTAATAATTTCACAGGTTCACAGGTTTCAGCTTCTTACATGTAAAGTTTGGTTGCTTTTTGTTTTCATTCTGATCATCTATATAAATTCCAGAGCTTTCAGATGCATTTCATGGCCTTCATCAACAGACAGAGAAGATCCAAGTAAGAGGAGCTTGTCATTTCCAAGGTCATACAGCTAGTTCCAAGGTCAAGGTCAACCAACTGCAAATTTAATATATTTGGGGTTTGTTGGTCAGACAAAAGAAGCCATTTGAAAATGTGACTTGGATTCTGGGAACTAATAACGATTGATGACATTAGTAAAAAAAATGGAAATCATCAGTTGCAGTCCTACACCTGGTTCCTGACTATGATAACGGTGACCTTACCCTGGGTTGCGAGGTTCTTGAGGTCCGCTCCCCTGCAGCTTCTTCACCAGCATCTCGCTGCTCCTTCTCAGAGCATCACGGAGCTTCCCGAAGGAGCCGCTGCGACGCAGAGACCCGTTACCATCCTGAGGAAACAACAAAACATTTTACTGCAGGCGCTAAAGATGAAAGACTTCCTGTTGAGGCTCGGCAGACTGAGAGAGACTGAGCTTCGTTTCCACACTTTTGGTTTAATTACAGCTGAGAGCTGAGGAGCCCTGCTGAAGGGCATCTCAATATTAATGTCTAAAATAATCCTTACAAGTAATTGCATTAATACACCTTTCACAGCCTTGTGTGCAAGGTTATGTTGTCTTTGTGTCATGTTCTCTACTTGATGAATCAAGATGAACTCATTACTACTTTCATTAGTGTTAAAATTCATTAATATCTGTGAACTGACCCCGTTCCACTCAGCGGAGTCGTCGCCTTCGTTCTCCCCCCGCTGTCCCCCCGGTCCGTTGATTCCTTCCCTGCTTTGTCGTCTGTTGCTCCCTCCAGCTCCCACGTCCTTCAGCAGCTCCACCACTTTACTCTGGTTAATAGCATCGATTCCCTGAGAGAACACACACACACACACATACACACACACACACACACACACACGAACAGAGACAAAGAAACACAAAGATTAAGAGAGTGATTAAGAGGATTGAAAGAAAATACAGTCTTTATACAATAGCCCACACAGTGTGTCTATGATCTTAAGTTTTCTTTACTACAATGTACACATGAGCTTTGTGACTGAGCTTTAACATCAGTCTGACGTAGTTTATGTGCAAACAACTCACAGCTGTAATGACTAGAACTAATCAGGCTTCTTCACTGAAAGAGCTGCTGAAAAGAGCCCAGACGACTCATCTAACAGCAGTAACTCAGCTCGGTGTTGGTGTGGTACCTGTTTACGTGACTTGCTGGCGCACTCCTCCAGTGTTTCTGCTGCCTCCAGTTTGCCCTGGCGACGGTACAAAGCTCCCAGGCTTTTGAGGGTTGTGTTCACTGTGGGGCTTCAAAAGAAACAAAAAAACAAAAAACAAAACAGCAAGACACATTATTTGTTTTTATTTTATTTTTAAATGTGTGTAACTAAATGTTTTATGTGAAAAAGAAAAACCTTGATTTTGTTTAAATTAGTTAATTAGTTATTCCTTGAGTCATAAGATGGTTTTAGGGCTTGCAGCAGTAAAACAGCACCTATCTGCAGAGCTTGTTCCTGTTATTAAAACTGGATACGGGCCAGTGTGCATTTTCTCAAGGCCAGATCAGTTTTATCAGTGTGGCTTTTACCATCATGTGGTCAAAACAGAGAATCCTGGGACAAACTGGAAGGAAATGGTCAATTTGTCGTATAGTGATGCTGTTTTTCTTTTAACTATCTTTAAAAAGGCATTAAGACTTGATGAACACCATCACTCACATATAATTGTATTGTATCTGTTGCTTGTATTTCTTTGTTAGTCTTTTCTTTCTTTAAATGATTCATCATTTCTAAAGATTTGTCAACAGAAAATAATATCTGGTTATTTTTTTACATAAATGCTTCATTTTTTGGTTTTATTTGCAAAAAGTTAGTAATTAATAGTTTAATATTTGAAGTGAAGTCAGTTGTGTGACTCACCTGTCCACCTTGCAGGCCTTATACCAGCTCCCATACTCTACATATGGTCCAGAGTCCTTGCGCTTACCCTGAGAGAGCGAGAGTGAGAGCGAGAATATTAAAAATGTCCCTGTTGTCATTTGTACAATCTGCTACTGTCCATCACTTATGTCACCGTCCAATCCATTATCTATAATGGGGAGTCTGCCAACCACTGGGAGGACCTGAGTAACTGACCTTGCTCTCTTCTCTCTCCTCTGCATGCATCCAGATCGGCTTGTTGTCATCTGCAAAATAAGGACAAAACAAACGTCACATAAACACTATTTGATACACAACAACAGCAAAAAAAGAAAAAGTGAGGAAAAGCATCAATAAATGAATTGGCCAGAAAATAACAAGGACTGATCTAAATTTCATAGTGACACCTCTCTGTCCACGTGACTTCATTTAAACACATGGCTTCCTCTCACCGAACTCATGTCACGGCCCTCTCTCGTTCAGGGCATGTGAGCACATAAGGGTGTGATAGGCTAAGCGGCAGCGGGAGGGAAACATCAACATTAAGCTGCTTCGCATGCTTCAATAGCACGAAATAATCCTGTGACCTGCTGAGGGCGCTGGGAGGGATCAGCGTGTGGCCAAATCTAAACCTGAATCCCAAAACACAGCAACTGTCAGACTGACAGACAAGCTCCTGGACATTTTTCACTCTGATCACATAATAAATTTATCAAACCATAAATCTCACAGTATGAATGTTTGTCTATCAATGGTTTCAATTCTTTTTCCTTAATTTCTTGTACCGGCCTGTACCTGAAATACCCATCTGAGCCTGGTCCAGTACCTGCTCCTCTCTGCACAGCCCAGGAGCTTTAAGTGACTCACAGCAGTTTGATTGTTGGCTCTACTTACTATTGACAGATCCAAACTCTTTCTCGTGTGCCCTGGTCAGGATCTCTTTGTACAGAGTCTCGGCATCTTTGAACTTGCCCTGCTTCAGGTAGCACGTGGCCTGAGGAGAACACGGACAATGTTTAATCCATGTATCCAAAATGGACAAAATGTTCTACTCGTTAATCAAAATCATATTTAAATAAACATCATTAGGGTAGAGGACAGAAGAGGCAGGTTTTCTCATGAATGTAGGATTTAACATACAGAAAACTGAATGTATTGAATTAAAACAAGACAAACCATCAGATTTAAGAGTTTGAAGACCTGCAGACAGAAACAATACCAAGTATCCAGTATCTTAATAATGTCCCCACCAGATTGTTTTTGGTCTTTGCCACGTTTGGGTCGTCGGCTCCCAGTTTGGACTCGTAGATATGCAGGGCTCGTCTGTAGTAGTACTCCACCTCGTCGTATTTGCCCTGGTTCTGACACAGCAGAGCCAAGTTGTTCAGCTGCTTGGCGACGTCTGGGTGGTATTGCCCCAGCACCTAGACCCAACAGGAAGACACATTTGAGAGATCTTTTTCTGTTTTCAGGTTTTGATGCATCTGCAAATTTTAAAAAAGGTATATGTTTGTGTCTTGATTCATTTCTATTTTGAGTGATGTTTTGTCAGTTTTTATACCCTGGTCCTGAAGATACAATATTTTACACAAGTCATTCTCTATATTCTGAGCTGATGGTGATGGTCTTTACCATCTGTCTGATATCCAGCGCTCTCTTGCAGAGGGGTTCAGCCTCCTTGTACTTGCCCCTCTTGCCGTACAGCACAGCCAGGTTATTGAGAGTTGCAGCCACAGCTGGATGATCCTTCCCCAGCGTCTTCTCTCTGATGGCCAGGGCGTCATTCAGGAGGTGGGCTGCTTCTTTGTACTTGTTCTGATCTCTGCAGGACGAAACAGAACAGCAGCACTTTTCTCAAAATCTGAATCATTTCACTTGAAAACATCTGTAAATGTTTAGGTCATAACACAATCTCCACTTTGATCCTCACCTGTACACCAGGGCCAGGATGTTGAGCATGGTGGCCACGTCGGGGTGGTCGTGTCCAGACGTCTTCTCCAGGTCCTCCAGGGCTTGTTTGCACAGTGGCACAGCCACCTCGTACCTTCCCTGCGAGGCGTACTGGATCACCAGGTTGTGCAGAGTCCTGAGGCGTGCCGGGATCTCGTAGCCTCCCTGCTGGGCCGCCACCTCTCCGCTGCGCTGGGCTGGAGGACGGATGAGAGTGTACAAGGTCAAAACTGGAATTATATCCTTTACAGTTTCTTGTGATTGCTTACACACTGAAAGTGAATACTTAGACCAAAGCATCAAAACCTTAAACACAGGAACCAAAAGTACAAACATATTTTCTACTTTTCCTTTTGTTCTCAATTCAACAGCACACACTTGCAAAAACACAAAACACTTTTTCTTACATTATACACTTTGTTCAAGACTTAAAACTGCAAAACACACCCGAAATGTGCAACACACACACTTAGAAACACTTTGACACAACAGAAATTGAACACCACTCAGCCTGAGCCTTATTGCTACATATAGACCTCAGGTGAGCTTTTGTGAGAACTTTGCAAACATGGAAGCAGTGAGAGCGAGAAGAGGAGGAAGAGGAGAGAAGAAGTGGAGGACGAGGACAAGAACAAAGAAGACCTGGCAATAGACAGACACATATTTCAGATGACAGTAATGCCACTTCGGAGGACTATGTCATAAATCATGGCCTGACACTGAAATAAGGGTGTAAGCAATCGCAAAAAAACTGTAAGAGCAGTTTTACTGCATAGAAGAAGAACTCATCACTGGAAAGAATTCAAATTTTGAGAACAGACACTAATGAGTTGTCTAAATTCTAGTTTGCAAATTAGGAAATTAACATGTTATGCTCATAAATTAATACATTTGAACATCATACTTGTTTTCACAAAACACATGAATCAGATACTCAAGAGTCAATGACGAAAATGAAGAAACTGCTTGAAAGTCCGTTTGACAGCAGGAACCGGAAAAGTTGAAGTATGAACCTTTTGTCACATTTTATTTCATCCAAATAATCAGAAAACTGTCACTTTCTAAAATGTCAAAACTTCACAGCCCCAGGAGACGTAATCAAATATATTCAGTTTAGAGTTAGATAACAGAGAAAAGCAGAAATACGTTTAAGAATCTGCTTTTATCGAAGTTGTTGCTGAAGAAAACCTAGCTAGCTGTTATCATGCTGTTTACCCTCTAAGATAAAAGTTATCTAAATAAAATCAAAGAGATCAATGATCGAATACAAACTCAATTCTCTGATGAACGGTTTGGATTATAGAATAAAAAACAAACAACCAAAATACTGTAAATGTTCATCACAATTTCCTAAAGCAAAAGATTATGCTCGCTTTCTGCAAACAGCAGAATCAAAACCAAAGATGTTCAGTTTAATGTCACATGAGACAAAGAAAAGCAGCATATTCTCACGTTTGAGGAGGTGGAACTTTGAAATGTTACAAATGATCAAAATTGATAAATTGCATACCAGATACAGGCAAGACAAGGTGTGGCACCCACCCAGAAGCACATGGTTACCCACTGAAATCCAGCTGTTTCTTGTAACAACTGCAACTCTGTATATCTCCTCTTATGTACTACTCTAATTTTAGACCATTCCAGTCTTTTAAATATCCTTTTTTAAGCACTGTCATACCTCTTTTCTGTTCTCCTCCAGTCTGTTTGTTAGTTTTACCCCTCCCCCCGCTCACAGGTGTCTCTGATTTGACTCGTCACCTTCCTCTACTTTCAGGTTTTTATATTTTCCCTCCACTTCTTCCTCTCCGAACAAAAGGCGACATTATAAAGACAACACAATGTCACAATGAAGATTATATCAAAATTATAACAGAATAAGAGAGATCTTTGCGTCTACTACATATTTGAACATGTTATGGCTAAATGTGCAGTTGACATTACAAAGTGAACAAGCTTTATGAGTATTCAGCCATCAATAATTAAAGAGACCAAGAAACGAGTACAGCAGCACTTACTGTCTGGCTAATGTGGAGGAAAACTGAATGCACTGTATAAGTCACCTTCTTTTTTATCTGCAGTAGAAAAATCCATTTCCTGACTGAGCTTCTGTTTAGACAGTGACATTTTGCATTAACCAAACCACAACTTCTGCAATAAACAAATTCAGTATCCTATCTGGTAAACTGCAGGTTCACCACTTATATAAGGGCCTGATTGTATCAAAACTAAGGTTTGAAAATAGCTTGTGCCTCAGTGTTTAAATTACTCCTAAAGCTCAGGGTGAACATTTCTGTTACTGAAAGGCATGACTGTGTTGAGCTCGGAGTGGCTCACAGCAGATTCTGTTGCTGTGCATTCAGCCTGCTGCTGCCTTAGTTACCCTGCAGGTAATTGTGACACACACACACAGTATGGTTTTAACAACTTTAACCTCAATAAAAATATGACTTATTAAGGGACATGATCAAATTCAAGGTGCGACTTTCAGAGATTTCTACCCTCTGAAGATTTTTATGGCTGTAAACAAAAACTATTACCAAATGCTGGTTTGACCTTTTCATACAAACTCTCAGTTTTCCACAGTCCTTATTACTTCAATCCTAAACCGTGACTTCGCTTAAATCCCTGTATAATCAACTGTACCGGCTTTGGATGTATCATGATGCCGACACAATATCCAAGGTTCATACAGAGCAGAAATTTCTAATTCAAAATAAATGGGTACCCTCTCTTTTTTTAATGTGTATTCATATCTTCTGGGTCTACAACGTACGACCTTTGATGCTTCAACATGAACACACCCGACTTGGCTCCTGGGTATTTATTATTACTGGGGAAAAAGGTCAGCCATGCAAAATGGCTGTGAGTACCCAGTGCATGACCAATCAACTCTTCTTCCTGTGGTCTACCACTGCTGGTCACTCTCCCCTAGTATCAGGCACCTGCTCCTGTAAACTGGGATGTGAATCCTTTGTAAGGAATTACTCTAATAAGGCTTCAGACTGGTTTAAGCAAAAAATGAAACTATTTCAAGTGTAGCTTCTCAAATATGAGGACTTCCTGCTTTTCATTGTCTTTTCTGACAGTAAATTGAATTGAACTGAATGTATATTGAGCAGGCATGTTGTCATCATCTCCCCGAGCACTGTTGCTGATGTCATACCTGGTCCCTGGTCATCGTCGTTGGGGAATAAGTCATCCAAACTGTCCTTTGAAGTGTCTCCTCCGCCACCCGCACTCTGGCTCTTCTCCTCCGAGGGTGACACGTCATCGTCAAACTTCTTGATCTGGTTCATGAACTCCAGGTGCTTCTTCTCTTCCTCCAGCTGGGCAACGCTCTGCTCGCTGCGCTGCAGCTTGTGCTGCGTTCCCGCCAGCTCGTCCCGCAGCCATTGGTTCTCCTGGCAGAGCCGACGCACCTGAGCGCGAAGCTTCTGCTTCTCCGACTCCACGGCGCTCAGGTGGCTGGACAGGGCAATGATCACCTGGGGAAAAGAGAAAGAACAAATAAAATTAGGGCTTTTACCAGCTGAAATTTTAACACATGACAATTTCTTCTTCTTTGATTCTTTGTTTACTTAAGTAAATCCTAGACAACAAAAATTAGGGCTCAGTCTCTCACCTGTGCTTCTCCCAGGCCGAGCTCAATGGCCTCCAGACTCTTGCGGAGCAGCCCCGACTTTTCCTGGGCGATTGGTGGCTGGGTGCAATCAAGCAGTGAGTTGAGAAGCTGGGCGTGTTCCCCGCGCAGGGTCTCCAGGCCCTGCATGACGGCCTTAGTGTTGAGGACAATCTCATCCTGGCTCAGTCTCTCCAGGGCTTCTTCACGTGGGTACACCATGGTGGACATTGCCTGGTTTCATGCACGCTGTGGGGACGGGAAAGAAACCGAACACACAGATGAGATGTGGCTCGACTCCATCATCATTCCATTTTTTATTTATCAAGGGTATGGGAGGTGAATTTGCTGACTGTGTCTCATCCTCTCCCGTCCTGTCTAGCTTGACATTCTCACAATTTACGTATGAGCTGCTCAGTGTAACCACATCCCTTATCTGCTGGCCACTGAGGTCAACAGGAGACAAAAGAAAAGAGCAAATGCGATATGAGAGAAGGAAAGAGAGGACATGGAGGATGAGAGAGAACATGAGTAAGAGACAATAAAAATGATGGAGGGAGTAAAAAGATATTCTGAGAGAAAGTGAAAAAGGAAAGAAAGTCAAGCAAAGGGCTAGAAGAAAATATAATAATGATTTATTCTCACGGGTTCCTTTATGATGGTAAAAATGAGTCACAAACTTGTCAAAACCAAGTAGTAAAAAATCTGTTGTTTCAATGTAAAACCCTCGGGGGAAGCATTTACATCCAATTTATCCCTGCTTGTTGCGCTTCTTACTGTTTTATTACCCATTGGCACAAATAAGGAATCCTTCGCCCTACACACTTTAGTTCAGTATGTGGCAAAAACACCCTAAAGAGAAAATGACCTTAATGAAGTTGCTGCTGCAAAAAGTTTTCCACCAGATTCCCATTCCCATTTTATTATTGCACAAGGTGCCCCTTAGGTCTTTGGAAAGTGATAAGGTGTGAGTGTGTGTGAGTGTGAGTAATGTGTGTATAGTTAAAACCGATTCAGATTACTGCAAGAGGATTCATCCGAGCTTGACACTGACGCAGCAGCTGCCAGTGACCAGTAGAGCCAATTACAATGAGCCATTGTCACTCAACAGATCAGTCGTTCCAAGGAGACACTGATACAGAGCGAGGTGATGACAAGAAAATCAAACATCACAACAGCATCTGAACTAAAGTCTGACAGATACGTCTGCAAGGCCAATATTTTCAGCCAATTTAAGGTCATTACAGATTGAACTGTATAAGCTTATATGCTAATCAATAAGTAAACAACAATGCTAAAGGAATGCTTAAGCTAATTTTGAAAGATTGATGTCATTACATAGTTTCTCAACCAGAACGTTTATTTTTAACTGTTAACTTAATCCATACAAATATTAGTCACAATTTAAAAAGGACCCTAATCAAAAATGTTTGTTTCATGTTGACCAATATATCATTATCAAACTATTTTTAAACTCTAGAATATCAATAAACACAATGAAGAAACGCATTCAAGCTGTATGGTGATATTTGGAAATCCAAAATCTCAACAATATCTAGAAAATTCCACATCATGAGATCAATACACATCTCTCAGCTGCAGACTGGTCTGAGAGGAGAGATCTAAAACAGTAACTGGTCATTTTTATCCTCAGCTTAAGGCCTGAGGGTCGAAATATTGAGCAGCTGTAATTGAAACCGTTGCAGCAGCAGCAGGACAGAGGAGCCAATTGTGCTACATCGTGACTTTCTCCCTTTTCCTGCTTTGATGATGGAGGCGCACCTGTTCTCCTCTACTCTCCTCCTCCCTCCCCTATCTCTCTCTCTCTCTCTCTCTCTCACTCACCCCCCCTCCCCTCCCATCCGCCTTATACACTGACTGCAATGCACCAATATTCACGCTTCCTTCAAATCCACCGCTTCCAAACGCAGAGAGGGAAAAGCTGTGAAACGTGGAAAAAAAAGTGGCACCTAAATGTTAATGTTATCCTGTATTCGTGCATCTTCAATGGGACTATTTTAAGCAACAAATACATAAATGAGCCGGTGGATGGTCGAGGCCTGTGGCCGGAAGGACGGGAGGCAACGTTTGGCTTGGCAACAGATCAATCAAGGTGACCGACAATGGAGAGGTCTGTTCAGAAAGCAAGAAGCTATAACTGATGATTCAGTAAATAATTGCCAATCACTGGAAAATGCGGTGAAATGTCAGGTTCCTACATGTAAGCTGTTTGTAAACAGTGCAGGCCCGAGCTCCAGGGTGTTACACAATACACACCGATGCACATAATATTAGTCGATTATACTCTGTTTACCGACGGCACAGATAACAACATAATAGAGAACATGTTAAAAGAGATGTTTCTTAAATGGCAACACAAGCAACTGCAGATGACACATTTGCGGACCTCGCGGAGGATGTAACGTTTGATTTGACAGCTTGCTAAAAAAATATACCGTTAAATTACCATCATACGCATTAAATCGCAGTCTTTCTTAACTACATAACTGCGACCTCTGCTGCTGTTCATATAAATATCATGTATCCAAATTTTTTACCTTCATCGAAGACAAGTGCGACGCTTTCTATCCCTCGAACAAAGCAGGACAATGTTGTGATGCTCCAGACAGACCAGAGGCAAGTCTACCAATAGAAAACAAACTGCTTCCGGATATACTTTTCAAAATAAAAGCTCATTTTTTAGCAAGCGCAACGCAGTGGGACGATTTAGGCTACCGAACACGACGGTTTAGGTTGTCAGTGTGTATAAGTAAAAGCACTCCCTTCGTCTCCAAAGCATGCAAAAGCAAAGCAATTGATGCTCTCATGCGTTGGTAATTAACGTCAGCCGTTAAATTAACGTTAGCCCTACTTTGAAGGAGGCTGAGTGCTAGGAACTACTTTGTTAGGTTACCCGTCTTCTTAATTTCACGCTTCTCACGTTATTTGGCTCGTATAAGACACGCAGAAATAGCTCACACATCACTGAGTTTAGTTTAATGCGATTACAGTCCCAGCTGAGGTCTGTAATTTAGCTAACATCAGCCTTGGCAAGCTTCTTTTTACGGTCACCTTAACTTACCCAGACTGTCACTCGACAATGGAGGACTGCAAGAAAGCGCTTAAATGTGTCCAATGTTGTCCGTTACTGACTTGTAATCCTCACTAAAACTTTAGTTGAGCAAAAAAAAACAGCGATATAATCGTGGATGCGCTTCAAATGTGACAGCCGGGAGGCGAAAATGGCTGTTCTCCCAGATACCATAACCAAAGATGAGATAAAATATCAAGATGACTACCGTTTATCATTTTCTAGGCGGGGCGGGAAAATTATTTCGCGCATGCGCAAAACCGAAGTGCCGCTCCAAGTTAGTTACTGCTAGCATCTTCTGTAATTCTTTACATTTTATAGTAGCGTTTTTTGTTTTTTTTTGTGTTTCATCAGTCCTGAAAAACTGGAACGTTTTCCGTGAGATTTCTTCTTATAGTATAAGCTGTATTAATATTGAATATCTTGTCATTTTAACAAAGATAGAAATGCATAAGGTATTCAACCATCATTTGGTTTTGATTAAGAGGCTTTACGACCATTCAAAAGCATGTTAATGCAATGTTTTGACCAATCAAATGGCTTTTCACGAAACATGATGTAGGCGTAGTGATTTATCTTGCTTTGCTCGTCCTCTTTGTGTTAAGATGTCAGCAGAGGCCCCATTCAAAGACTGAGGGGAGCATAGAAGGCAATAGAGTAGTGTACCACTGACCTGCTTCACAAGTATCATGTGCACCATTTATGTACGCTGTCACTCACTGTTTATGTAACCTTCTAAAATGCAATATTAACCTGCATACTTTAATATGACCAATTTTAATCAAGAAAATATCTCTATATATGGTGTAGTATCAATGTATTCTTTTGTCCTGCAGGATAAGTCAAAGCTCTGTAGGAATATCTGTGGACTGTGAACTTTTAATGCAAGTTCTGTAATCTTCTAACTCTCCTTGCAGCCCCATTAGTTTCATTACTGAGATTTGTTTGATCTTTACTTAGAAAACACTAACCGTTAAATTAGAATTATATATTGCAAGTGTACCACCATTTTAAGTAAGTATAAAAAAGCTATTACAAGCTACAAACGCACACAAAACATATATATCATTATTAAAAACAAGAGACAAAGCTACAAATCAGGAATATTTTTATTTTAAAAAACAAATGAAACAATGAACACTTCCACTTTTCATCCCACATCTGTTTGATTGACAAATGTAATCATGAAAAAGCAGAACTACAAAACATGTGAAATTAAGAAAAACAAACAAAAAAAAGAACTAGAATACAATATAACAAGTACTATCTGATATGTACAAGCATTATAGTTTGTGTAATATAGTTATTGTTATAGGCAAAAGGCAAAAAAGCTGAAGACTGCTGCTGAAGAAACAATGGCATGTGCAAAATACTCTCCACAAGTCCACAAGCTTAGGGACACTCTGCTGCGGGCAGAACCTCGTCAGGCAGAGGTCTCCTGCTTTCATAGGCAAATCCCGTTCCCATGAGGACAGACGGCAAATTTACAAGCTGTGAGGGAATGGGAACAATATCTTTTCAGAAAGTTAAGCTTGTGGAAGCCTGGTGAAGAAGACTCTCTCATCATCAGAGGGACATATTTCTGAGGACGGTGGAGAGAAAAGACACTGCTGATCACTGACAAATATCGATGGACCGAACAGCTCCTAATCTCTAGCCACGACTAATCAAGGACAGAGGAACCATCGTTACAGCTTCACAAACACAGGTCGACACAGGTACAGAGGTACAGGAAAAAACACACAGGAACAAGTTCAAGACTTACATACAGAACAACCAGCGTTTTTCCGAAGAGACTTGAAAACGTGAACGGCAAGAATGAAGGGAAGATTGTTCTAAAGGTGACGAGAAAAACTGCAGAACGTGGCTGCGATGGAAAAGCATTCAGTTCCTCCAAACATTGAAATGATGACTCAAGAACAAGGATCACTTTGTTGTTAATGTGTTATAAGTTATCAGCACCCCATAAACACCACAAATCTATCTGAATATAATCTATCTTTTTTTTTTTTTCTCAAATTTTAGGTTTGGCAGTGATTTCGTCTTTAACACCTCTCTTTCTTTTCATTTCATATTTCAATTTCAGTTGAATCAGTGAGCGAGTGAAAGCAAAAGAGGCATCAATAAACTATTACTTATTAAACTATTACAATTTAGGAAAAGTTTAGATTTACATCATTGCAATAATGATGACACTACAAGGCAAAGAGCATTTTGAGTTAGTAGAGGTCGATTCTAATTGTAGATGTAAGATCATAGCCCCTCCATGTTCAAGGTATAAGTAAAAAGAAAAAACATTTTTGAAATCCATTTGTCAAATTTTAAAATGTGGTACCCTTTCACAATAAAGCATACTTAAAAATGTAATGAGTTGCCACTATGACTTATTAAAGTTTATGTGAGACACTGAGTGGCATTAGCATAGAGTGATGTTTCTGGCCCCTTGATGAATTTTAGTCCAACATTCACTCTGTTTTTGGTCTCTACCAACTCCAGAGGGAAACATCTGTCTCTTTAGCTGTTAAATGCTCCACGGTGTTCACCAACTAGTTGCTAACTTTGTCTGTCTGTAGTTTGGTGCTGAGCGGGTAGTGTACGGTGGGGTTAACAGAGATTTTTGCAGCTGCCTGCTCTGCTGTGGCTGGAAATGAGGCTGATGGGAGCCAGTAACGCTGTGTGCTCAAAAACCAAAACAATGAGCTAAAAGAGGCTAAAATCGCTGTGTAGCACTGAAAGGGAACTACGGACTTGGGTGTTAATTC
Source organism: Seriola aureovittata (assembly GCF_021018895.1). Lineage (NCBI taxonomy): Eukaryota > Metazoa > Chordata > Actinopteri > Carangiformes > Carangidae > Seriola > Seriola aureovittata. Next base: position 13,829,901 of record NC_079386.1, read on the forward strand.
TCTGAGTTTGTCACTACGAGTCACCACTTTCACCTTAGACATAGTCATTTGACCCATTGTTAATATAAAAATATTGATTAGTGTAGCGTTAAAAAGGAGATGAAGATATATAATACACTAACCAAAGGGATACTTTATGGAAATTTGGTCTCAAAACCTGGCAACACAAAAGTTCTTTCCATTCATGCATTATAGCAGCTCAAAACCTATTAATCAACATTAATAAAGTCATTAGTGGCAAATTATAAAGCATTTTGGGGTTATTTAAGTGGTACCAGAAAACCAAAAATCTCAGTTTGGATCAAGTAACCTCTACTTCAAATTACAGTACTTCAACGCTCACTGATATTCAGGAGTATTTCAAACCCAGCCTCTTTTTGGAGGCTAGCAGTCAGTCTGTCTCTCAAGCCCTTTACTGCTCTTCAGCAACTCCAGTGAAAGAAAATTGAAGGTTTCAAGAGGGCTGCGTTCAAGAAGCCCACTGGCTGTTTAATATCTTGTTGTTGTTTACATAGAAAAGTTAGAGAAAAGTGTCCAAACTCGCCGTCTGTCAACAGTTCATGCAGACTTTCAAATGGCGGCACTGGAGTGGTGGAGCAAATCATTTCTAAAATCTGAAATTAGGCCAATTAACATTAAATTATTATATTTTAGTGACGCATATCTTTACTGTTGCCTTCAAATCAGTCGTTCACAAAGATGCAGGACAGCATGTGTAAACGAAACTCAATACATTCAAATATTTGTAAGTAGTTCAAATCAATCAACACCAGACTGAGTGTTTGTTCAGTGGTGACAGATGAGCTGTTAACCGAACAGAGAGCCAACAAACAGGTGAGCTCTGAGACCCTTCAGCGAGAAACCTTGTGTAACAGGTGCAAACAAACAAACAAACAAAAAAAAGGCTGAGTTTGAGACATGCTGCTGACATCACTGACTGTAACACTGTACTTTCTAATCTATTATCAAACAAACAAAAACAGCATTTAAATCAAGACATTGGCATTAACACTATTAAAAAGAAAGAAATATTTTGTTAATACTTCACTGGAGATGGAGAGTGTTACGATGCAGGTGACACGAGGCAGAGCCACACAGCTTTGCTTTTAAAAAATTGCTTTTTTTTTTTAAAACAATTATTATAAACCACTAATCCAGATACGTCCTTGAATTTGTACCATAGTTGAATTTCAATGAAATAATTTAAATAAAACTGAATTTCTTCGTCTTCTTTTTTTTTATTTTATAGTTGTTGTTTAGTGGTGGAAAAATCTGCATTCGCCTTGTGCCAGGCCACAAAGTAAACAAGACCACAACTGCAGCTTTTGCAGCCCTGATCTGATAATCACCACATCATCAACACACAGTGCCAACACACACACACACACACACACACACAAACCAATTTCATGTCCTCTGTCACATGGTGGAAAAAGTATTCCTCCTATTTAGTGATTTTTTAAATTTTTCTCACCACATTACGTTTATTTCACCACATACACACACTTGTTACCAGTTACTGTACACTCACTAATCACCTCACGACATCCTAGAGAAAGCATGTAGCAGACCTGTGCCAAAATAACTGAAACCCAAACACTTCTTTTTTCTTTTTTTTTCCTGATAAAATGAAGGTTATTAAGAAGAAAGGGGGGGATGCTCAAAGGATGTACATTTTGCCCAGGTCCGCTGTTTTCACTGAAGAGAAAGCTGCCAGTCCGTTGCCAATAAAGAGAGGATGTTTTGGGGACAACTGGCGACAACATTGTGCTTTATTGCGGGTGACTAACTCCCATTCCTGTGTCATAAATACTCATGAAAGAGCTGGGCTTATCCTGGAAAAAGCAAAAAAAGAAAAAAATGATCATATTCCCATCAACGCTGCTGTGTTTTAGTCTGTTTTTAAATATGCATTTTGTTTCCTGTTGCATATTTGGTTGGGTCTGCTGTTAAGAGAGTTAATTTATTTTTTACCAGCTGCAAACGCCCAGATGGTCCATGTGTACTCATAAGTGCATAGCAAATAAGAAGATAAAGGAAACTGCACATTACAGTAGCCACTGCCCTGAAACCCTGGAACTCTTCACAAAAACGCACACTATGCATCACACAACAGCATTAAAGGGAAGGTTTGACTATTTATCACCAGAACACAATTAAAAAAAAAAAAAGACACTTCCCCCTTTATATATTTTGTTTTTTCTTTTTTTTTTCATCTTTTTTGAAATGTTTGGCATTAGACGTCCAAATGACTTATTCTGGCACAGAATCTTTTTTTTAAATGTTACATGGAAGCCCTTGAAATAAAAAAGAAATAATAATAATAAAAAAAAAAGCCTGGGCCTGTTTTGAAGGGCATCTGTACTGTTGATGTAGAACAGCTGGAAGATGAAATTCATCACAATCCAGCCTTTTATTGACTGCATTTTGTGAGCAGATGAGATGTTTTCTTTGTGTTTTCATTGGCTCATGCAAACACTGAAGCCCTGTTGCGTTACTTTTTATTTTGAGTTGATGTTTTCCGGCACATGAGTGGTGTATCTGTTAGTTTGATGCATGCACGTGTGGATCAGGTCATTGAGGTGAGCTTCAAGGGTTTCGCCAAAGGTCGGGGGTCAAAAGTTGAGGGTCAGATTTTAAGGGCTTGAAATCGGTAAGTAGTTGCATGCTATTGCATTCCATAGAACGGAAACGTAAATGGCAGTTAGCTAATAAACTTGTGCTGTAAGCCCCTTGTAAACACACACACACATACTGTACATTCACGTGTGCATGCACACTCGACACACACGCACGCACACTCGACACACACGCACGCACTGAAAGGGGCATTAAAGTGACTAGTAACAGCGCTGCACCCCAACACCACCCTCCTCCTCCTCCTCTTCCTCCTATCCCTCCCCAAAGAGAAATAAGACAACTGTAGCGAACATGAAATTAAAGAAAGAAAAACTGTCCGGCCACTCGACGTCTTCTCTCAGCTCGACAGCTGCTGAGAGGCAGGGTCTGTGTGTGTGAAGGTGTGACAGGATCGAGGAGAGTCAAAGGTCAATTCTGGGTCAGAGGAGTCAAGGGGCGCTGACCCCTAGGACGGGGGCTTGCTGTAGCCAAAAAGTCCGACAGGTAGGTATTTGACGTGGGTGGGCCACTGGGCGGCCAGCTGGAAGAACTTCACGTCGTTCCACTCCACGCCATCTATGGACACTGGAGGGAAAGGGAAGAGACGCCAAAAGTCAGGTGACTTTAAAGGAAATAAAGCTAAAACCAAAAATAGAAACAATCCTTAGAGATACGTGAAGGTGCTACATCAAACATGTGTTCAGGTTACCTTTCAGGATGGTCTGCTGCTGCTTTGCAGAGCAGATGAGTCGGCTGATGCCTTCAATGACTTGGCTCTTGGAGTCTACATCCTTTTCCTTGGGCTTCTTTCCCAAGAAGATGGTGGGGACTGAAGGGAGAAAGAGATGAATGTCAAGAGGACTGTTAGTGTGTCTGTGGAGCACAGCTAACTGTAGGGTTCGATCTTGGCACCCATCTCCTGATGCAACTGAATTTTGATACAGAACATCTTGTTCTGATTAAATTACCTCCAGTTCTTGAATATTTCACTGTATCAGAGAAAGACCACTGTTGAATAAATATGAGCATGTTTGTCAGAGAGAAGAAGCTTGGAACTGGGAACTGTGCTAAAAAAAAAGATTCTCTCTCGAACAAATGAAAGGCTAAATTCATAAGCAGCAAAACCCACTACAGTTCAGTTCAATACACTGAGGGGTTTGGCTGATACAGTCTTACTTGGTATGATTTGACCAGTAGCTTGTGGCAGCTAATGTTAGCTACTGTCGGCAAACTTTCCACTTGTGCTACAATCGGAAAAAAAATATTTCAAAATAAACACAGGGAAGTCATAAATACAAAGCCCACACACTCATTTTTTTCCTGTAAATTTGCCACCAGGTGCATGATGGGAAATAATCTCAAAGGAATCTACTGTTGCAAATAGTGACCCTGAAAGATCCCCAGTCTTTACAAAATCTTAATCAGGGCCCTTTAATAGTGTCATTATGCAGTGAACAACAGCTGTAACAGCTCCTGTCTGATCATCTCATCTTCATCTCACCTTTCTTGTTCTTCTCCTTGGTGACCACAGTCATGGCCATGGTGCTGACTTGGGCCTGTGGATCACTGCTGCCCCCGCCTGGTAGCCTGCTGACCTGAAGCGAGCGGAAGGCGCTCTTCAGTGTGTTCTTGCAGCCCGTGTCACGTCGCTCGCCTTCCCGCCGCTTCTCAGCGAGCGAGGCCAGCCAGTAATCCACCTGAAGGCCGATGGCATCCACGCCGTGTGACATGCTGGGACTCCTGTGGACAGAAAAGTGGATATATATTTATAAAAAAAAACTTTCCCAGCACACCAACAAACCTCAGCTGCCCTTTTCAGCAGCGGTTAGAGAGACATTTTCTGCAGTCAGAGTAAGAACAAACATAAGGAGTCAGCAGAGAAGCGGCTGAATACCCTCCACAATTCATTTAAATTCAAAACTAGTTGAAAAAACAGAGCCAAACAGATGAAAACAAGACTCATGTATCAGAGTCTCTCACTTCCTGGATCCCGGTCAAACTGAGCTCAAGCTAAAAAAAAAAAACTGGAGTCAGGAGCAAAATATATAAAAATCTGTTTGCTAATAAAACAACAAACACAGATGGGTGATTTAAAGGCATTAACACCTCTGCCACAGCTCAGTGCTGAGAGTAACAGCAACATTTTGACACTGTATGTTGACAGTAAAGAAAACATGTTGCCACAACAGACAATGTTAACACTTATGCACCGTTAATTCCAGGAAGCTGAAGATAAAACTTAAGAGACGATGAAGATCAAAATACAGATATGGTGAAAAGAGTGGATGTAGACAGTTCATGTATATTTACTTCAGATCTCAGACATTATTAGCAGAGTCTCAGGTAACGATAACTCACCCCTGTAAAGTATTTCCAGCTAAGCTGCAGCTACAAGTTACTATGCAAGGCACATTTTTACAATATGATGCATCAGCTATAGTTTTACTTGAAACAGTAACACTGACAACATCAACAAATTAATGATTTTATATTCAGAGATAGATGATAATTAATTAATTTTAATTCTATACTTACAAACATTTCACTGCTAAAACTTCTACATTTGCTGCAGTGGTGGTACTTTTAAGATTTGAGGGTAGTAATTAACTCCTTTTGTTTTTTTACTGCTGCAGTGGGTGAAGACGGATGATGGGAAATGGGATTACAACGAAGGAAATGATAAAGAAAAAGGAAGCAGTTGGATGCAATGAGAAGGCAAAAGAAAAAACTGAGAGGAAAGAGAAAGAGAGGAGAAAAAATAAACAGTCCAGGTCAGTCTTACCCTTGTACTGTCAGGACGCTGCCCATAGAAGGGGAGGAGGGGGGAGTGGCCGCCTCTTTAATCATCCCTGTGGGGGAGCCGTGGGACGGAGGAGACGTGGAGGGGACGGCCAAACTCACAGCCACGCCCTCCTCTGTATCTCCTTAATCATTAAAACAGGAGTAACATTAGCACGTTACCAACTGCTATAAATCCAAGCAATTTAATCTTTCAATTTGGTGCTCGGTGTGTTTCGAAATAATCACCTGTTGGAGAAGGACCAGACTCAATGAGACCAACCTTCACTACCTGGAAAACAGGAACAGAGGTCAGCAAAAAAAAAAGGAAATGCTCAGCATCAATCTCAATCTCTTGGCAGCTTAAACCAAAATCTTACCCCAATAAAAGGAATGAATTTCTGGTAAGAGTCTTCGTCTCGCCTGGACAGACAGAGAGAGAGAGAGAATATTAAAGAAAACATATTCAACTAAATAAATAAATGCTGTGTTTTTTTGTTTTGAGCGCTCCTATATGAGACAGTCTGGCTGGTGTTTGTTAGCATCTGTACTCACGTCCTGTGTTTGCAGGTGAGCATGGCCTCGGCGATGGGCAGCTGATGTGTGACAGTGGCACCGCTGATGTACTGGGTGATTCTTCCCGCGACATCCAGCTGGTCTGGAGATAACAGAGGACAAGGAAATTCACTCACGGACAAGGGCAAATGTCTGTGTGTGTGTGTGTGTGTGTGTGCTGAGTGATGAGTGTGTCTGTGTGACGGGTGGTACCTGTTGGCGGCGGCTCGGAGCGGCTGAACACGTCTCTCCACGACCCGTCCAGGAAAGAGGAGCTGTAGCGGTTGTCAAGGGCGCCGAGGTGCTTGGCAACCGGATGGGAGCCTGATGAGGAAGATGATGGAGACCAGTCAGTACGCACACAAAATACAACCACGCCGCAGCGTTACTGTGCAAGAGCTTATCAGTCACCATGGAAACACCAGCTGACTCTCTTACCCAGAGGCACCACGAGGAAGCGCATGTGGTTGAGCCAGTCAGACGTTTTGTTGGCGAGCTGAGTGACGAAGAACTGCAGGATGGCTCCGAGGTAACTCTGACCGCCAACCGCCGCCACCTTCACCGCTCTGGGCATGGACGAGTTACAGTTACAGCTGCAGGGACACAGCGAGAGAGAGAGAGAGAAAGAGAGAGAGAGAGAGAGAGAGAGCGATATTATCATTGCTGCGTGGAGGTGGGTCCACTGGAACTTCTTCACACCGTCTCATCCATCAAAGCTTTTGAAAAACCACCTGATGAAAGATTTCAGTAAACAGTGGAGGCAAGAAAACAAATCACGCAGCCACCCGGCCTGAGGAGAGAAATCCAGCTGGCAGGTGAAAAAAATCTGAACCAACTGTTTAGTCTTAAAAAAAAAAAAAAAAAAAAGTTAGAAAATCGTGAAATTTGTCTCCCAAAGGTCAAGGTGATGTTTTTCTTGAACCTACAATCAAGACCCCAAACACACTCAAACAGTCAAAAGAAGCAAATCCTTACATTTAGGAAGCTGAAAATAGTGAGTGTTGAATAGTGAATGAAAAAATGTATCATTTAATTATATAATATTAAGATATTTGGTGAATCATTTTCTGGCAGTTGACTAATGTATTTATTATTAGCTAATTGTTTTAGCAATAAAATTATAAATTAAATATAAGCAAAGTTTTTAGACAGCTATTCCAGGGTTTATGATCCTGACCAGTGATGAAAAGAAATACTCAATAGTTCTGACATAAATATATTTGTACAGTCAGACTGGAGCGGCACCAGATAAACTGTGAAATGATTCTCATTCTCTTTTTTCTCTTACAGTATTAACCGGTTTGTGTCACTGCTTTTATTGTAAATGTTTTGGCAAATGTCAGGTCAATAAAACAGATATGAGGGAGGTGTTAAGTGTTGTTTTGAATAAACAGAAGTAAAGCTACAGATATGGAGTCATAAGAGCAAAAAGGAGGAGAGGAAAAGATGCAGAGGATGGCAGAGAAGAGAGACGGGTCAAACGAAGGACAGAAAACAGAAAGATAAGGCTCAGAGCAGGGCAAAAGACGAAGAAGATGAGTCATCCTGCAAACCGAGGGAAGCTCTAACTCAGAGTGTGTGTGTGTGTGTGTGTGTGTGTACGCAAATGTTAGCTTATAAAAACTCACAATTTCTGGATGCGGGTGAGCACAGCAGACAGCACCGCCTGGATTTCAGCCGCCGAACACGTGCAGACCACCGGGTGTCTCTGGACCTGGAGCTGCTCTGCAACATACTGCAACACACAAACACACACACACACACACACACACACACACACACACACACACACACACAGTATTATGGATGATGAAAAAACAACCAGCAAAATAAGGTTATTCTTAAACATGGACAGGCTTTACACGCACACACACATACCTGCCCCTGCCAGTCTGTTCCATTGACTAGGATTAGACTCTCTGGGAGCGCAGAGTCCGACAACAAGATCTGATTCAGCTGGTCGTACACCACCTTCCTCAGGACCTACACACACACACAAACACACATATACAGAGTACATAAACCCCTCCTGCAGCGATGCATTTACTCTCCAGATGACTCATCGGCACATGCATAATTCATTCCTTAGCTCCAGGCGTGTCAGACATTATCAGGATGCATGTGTGTTCTTTACTTGGGGAAAAGACAAGAAGGGAGCAGCTAGAAATGGACACAGAACAAAAGCAGCATTCCTTTTAAAGTGTAAATCCCTCTGTGGGAATACTGCAAAATGCCGATCTATTTTTGTGTGCTGGATTAAAACGGTGCTACGGCTTATGATAAGATCCTGGAAGGAGGGAAAATGTCTTTATTAAAATGTTAATTTTGACAAAGAGTTGTCGTCTGTCAGTGGCGTACCGGCGTACTGTGGCCCAGCTCCGGGGATCTCTCTGAGTCCGAGCTGTTGGTGCGTTCACTCAGAGGTTTGGACAACTGTCTCTCCTTCATGGGAGTGCTGATGCGCTTCTGTCGGGGCGTGTGGCCTCCGTCCAGCCTGGGGAAAGAAACGGGACATTATGGTTAAAAAGAGATTTAAGTTTACAGAACTGAGCTCACAACATGTTTCAACTTCTGCCATGACTTGGGCAAGAGCAAGTTCACTGTTCCACCTGTCAGCACCAACAACAAATGTTTGGAGTTTTATGAATGAAAGCAAACCTTTAAACATTTACTGTCACTTGGTGGTGAAGGTGGGCTTTGTGGTTTCTCCTTCCCAGTCAGCAGAAAAAAGGCGAATGTGTGTGCGTCACTCACGACGACCTTGCACCCACAGGTGTGATTCATTTGGTATAGTGCTTCTGACGTGTGGGTGGTTTCAGCATAAAGTGAGATCATAATTCTTGTTGAACGTCCAGTGCCAACAAATGGCGACTACAGGAAATGTCAGATTGAATTTCCATTCATTCTCAAGATCCTTTAGAGTCAGCTGCCTTTAAGATGCTATCACTGGGTGATGCGCCTGAGGGCGAGGGAAATGAGACCTAAGTAATAAAGTCAGCAAACTGACTCAGAAATGGCTGCTACGGTAACAGTAGCCAATATAAGCTTGTGGTCAAACCAGAGGACGAAAGGTTGTATCAGTAAAACCCCTCAATGTACTAAAGTGAGAAGGGCCTTTTTATTGTGTATGAATTCACCCTTTTAGTGACTGTGTTGGTTCTTTTCTCAAATGTCACTTAAAGCTGTAAAACATTTTCTTCAGCAACCAATCAGTTCATTAAAGTTTTTAGCAATAAATATAAAAAAAAAACATAGATAAATAAATGACATTTATCAGTTTATTGATTTTTTTTTTTTTTTTTTTTTAAATTTGGGTTATTTGTTACCTTGGTGACGGCATGGTCTGCGGTTCGATTTTGCTGCTCTTCATGGGTGTACGGGGTTTCTCTGCCTCTGACACCATGATGCAGGGGCCCACCTCAGCAAACAGCTCCTGATCTGTTAGCTCCTACACACACACACACACACACACACACACACACACACACACACACACACACAGAGTCCAAAGACAGACTGTCAGTGTCAAAGAAAGGAGATACTGACAATCCTAAAGCCATCGTCTCCGACACGTCTTCATTTTGTTTCCCCCTCTCTCCGTCTCTCAATCTGTCTCACTTACAGCACAGATGGCAGCGAATCCCCCTCAGATGGATATTAACAAAGATACCGACACACCATTAATTCACTTTTCTTATCACACACACACACACACACACACACACAAACTCAGACATGCATTATAAGAGTCGTACCAGTGTGTCTGTCTCAGACAGGGCCTCCTCCAGGTTGCGGCTGCGGGAGAGTTTCATCTTCTCTAAAGGAGGCTGCTCCCCCTGCTGGGAAAACAAGGGAGAGCCTCTCAGTCTACAGACTTAATGAGAGCCCATATTCAAAAACAAAAAGTCACTCTGCAGCCACAGTGCTCAGCTTTGAGGAAGAACATTATAACCAGTCTAAAACAAAACAAGGTAGTAGTTTTCTCTGGACCATATGAAGTATTTCAAAACCACTGACTAAAGCGAAAGCCGCCTTTTCTTCTAAAAAGATGTTTTTAGAAAGCGTGCAGACTGCAGTCACAACACTGCAGGTCTGTTTCAGTATTACCATGAAAGGGAGAACTGCAGCTGTTTGAATGCAGCAGAAGCATCCAGCGAAATCTATTCAGCTCGGTGAGGCTCAACACTTTTTATTGAGCAGATGGCGACTGCCACAGAGCTATTGGATTTCTGCTCCATTAAGGAAACGTTAGTCGCAAACTTTCCCGAAATTTCATATTCGCAACGGGCCCGCCCGCTGCGCTGATATTCATGAGCTTCATATTCTGGATATTTACTACATCGATGTGGAGTCTCATGTTGTTTTTCAATGGTGTATTATGACACTATTTCATGTTACTGTGTGATATTTATGCCACCGTTTTATCATTCTGCCACATGTCAACTGTGAGTGTGAAACACTTGTTGTTACTACTGTTAACACTTGTGTCAGGACAGTGCTGAATGAATTAAGTGAACGCATTATGACAGCATCAGAAATGATTACAGCAACATTTCACGTCGCATAAAATGTTTTCGATCGTATAAAATCTAAAATACATAAGAAAAAACAACATTATAGAAACTAAGGGAGGAAAATGTGCCTCCAAACAAACTGAATTAGTTACTTAGTGTCTCTACATATGTCTGTGAAGCTGCTGATGCTTCCTCATGAATCACAGTTACTCACTGGACTGAAAGTGTCTCGGCCCAAACTGCCTTTGCTGTTCAGACTGCCGATCTCCGTCTGCGAGCTCGACTGAGACATCCCCTCGAAGAATGGCCTGAACACACACAGCGACATAAGAAGACATTATTCAAATTGTGTGTGTTTTTTTAAATCATCTTTTTGTTCTTGATTTCTAAAACAAAAATATACTTACCTTGATGACAGGAAAACAGACAATGAGCCATTTATCATTAACGTATGAGTCACATTATGTTAATTTATATAGTGTAGCTCCTTCATTTATTACATGTCCACTACCTTCACCACTTGTAAAGACTGTCTTTCAAATAGTGCCTTTTGTGTAAAAGTGCTTTTGAGGCTACTGAAATCAAGAAAAAAAAATAGAAATAGAAAGAAGAGAGAAATAGATTGAGTAGTAACATAAATAAGGCATTTAAAAATGGTTTGAAACATCCTGAAAACAAGTTTTTCTGGGTCGTAACGAAGAGTTTTTAAATGTAAATATAAAATCAAATGCTTTCAGACGTCTTTTTAAACTAAAATCCTCAGCTGATTATAATTTCACTTCAGGAAACTGACTTTGCTTCTTAAACCTACACTTTAAAGAAATCTTAATTAATATAATATATAAGAAATGATATTTCTTTAAAAAAATTCTTGGACATTGGAGGGTTTTTTTTGTTTATATTTGCATTTTGACAAATTCAAAGTTGACTAACCAAATTCTGGCTCCTGTGACGCCTTAAACGTTTTACTGTAATGAGCAGTTTTCACCAGCAGATGGGGCTCTGAGGTGTCGATGGAGAAAAAGTGAGTCCAATCGGTTTTGTTGGAACCGAGAAACACACAGCACCAAATGTGTGTGTGGGTGAGGCAGCAAGTGTGTGTTTGTGCGTGTTTGGTGTAAGGTGGGTGTGCGGATACTATTATTATCATGTCTTTGCCGATGCTGTTACCTTAGCTTAGGTTTGGGTGTGCTGAGGATGCTGTCGGTCTCCTCCATCTCCGGCCCACTGTCGCTGGGGTTGTACATCTCCAGGCTGTCGTAGAGCTCGTCCAGGTCCTCCTCCACCTCCTGGATCTGCTCCCTGGACACGTGCTCCAGACCAAAACCAACCTGGAAGACACGCAGAGAAGACAAGGTGACCGATGGACACAAGGTGTCTTGTGCTTTTGTTCCCCATCTGTTCTGTTCACACATAAATGTTGCAAAAATATGTCGGGGAGAAATGTGTTGATCCCAGCATTTACTGCTAAACACAGCTGACTGTCAGTTCATGCTGTTGACACGAGAATGTACCCACAAGGCTTTGCAAGTCTGAGATTTCACAGACGGTAAAAATGAAAAGAAGAGAGATGTTTACATGCCACAGTAACCTGTTTAGTTTCAGAGCCAAGTCAGGCGGTTCAGCAGACAGCGCATGTTTTAACCTGGATTCTGTAGCCCAGTTATGACACTTTCAATGCACCAAACTAAAACTGGATCAACATGATGTTCTTTGTGCATATAAACACACACACACACACACGTCACAGTAACAATACCAGATACTTATCTAATTAACATAAACGCAGGGCTCTGGCTCACACTAAGTCCTGGGGTGGCGTCGTTTTGTCAGCTGCTCAGTCTGTGGTCAAGAATGAACTCTGACCTTGAAAGATACACTACTTTTATTTATTTATTTTTTTTAAGTCTAAATACAGACACGCAGAAGACAACCAGCCAGCAAGAGAAATACACACATACATTTGCATATGCAAAGAGACTCAAATGCACAAGTGTGAGCTCAATCACAAGCACATACACACATTAAAGACACATTTCTGTTCTATTTTAATCTATGGTGTTTAGTGTTGTCTTTTTCTTATTTTTCTTTCTTTTTTTTGAGCTTCCAGCTGAATCTCAGTTGTTCTGCCACATCTCTCCCACACACCGCTCTGTGTTTTCAAAGCTCAACTGAAATACGTGTTGACTTCAGCAACACCTCTGAAGCAAATACACCCTCTGAACCCCGCGCATGAAGTAGAAGTGCAGATGTGTAGATATCGGGAGGGGAGAGAGGCCATGGGGGGGAGGAAGAGGAGGAGGAGGAGGAAGAGGAGGAGGAGGAGGAGGGGAGAGGAATGTGGCGCCTACCTCATCAGTGACTTTAAACCTTTTCAGCAGGGCGACAAACTTCTGCTTGATGTTGGGTTGCTGTGGAGAAAGAAGACGGGGGGGGAGAAAATGGAGGACAACGTGAGAGATGAATGTTCATATCCCTGAGTGAGTGAGTGTGTGTGTGTGTGTGTGTGTGTGTGTGTGTGTGTTGTGTGTGTGTGTGAGTGTGTGTGTGTGTGTGTGTGTGTGTGCGCGCGAGGGAGAGGAGATGCGCGGCATAGAAAGAGATGACAGGAGCGAGATATATCGGTAATTTCTGAGCTCTCTTTTCACGCTTGATGACTCAAAACAACAACAGTTAATGGATTCA
>NC_079386.1:13848051-13910551 GCF_021018895.1 Seriola aureovittata
AGCAACTGCTCTCTCGGATGAGATGCATCATTTTAATCATGGTCTGTCTATACACACAGCGGGGAATAAACAGCGGACGACACATGATTAAAATAGCGTCACAGGAAGAGGAGAAAGAGGAGCGGAGTCAGACCAGAGAGACTGAAGGCTCTGCAGACAGAGACATACAGAGAGAGACAGGTTAGACAGCAGCAGGAGAAGAAATGAGGGCAGACAAGGAGCAGATGTCGAGGAGAGGATGATAACAGAACAAGGAGGCAAAAAAGAAAAAAAAAAGAAGGAGGCTGAAGAAGATAAACAAAAATAGCAGTCAGGGATTAACATAATCAAAGACCGACGACGACAACGGATAAAACGCGAACATGTGTGGCAGCAAAAAAATCGTTTTGGCTCTGCGGCTGCAGCAAACAGCAGCGTCACGTCTCTCCTGCGTGTGTGTGTGTGTGTGTGTGTGTGTTTGTGAGAGTGTGTTTGTGTATCTAAATGAATGACACCCAGCCTCTCTCAGCAAGTCTGGTCACACTCACGGAGTTAATGAAGTCTGAGCAGCTTATTATGGAGACAGCCTTAGCCACACATTAAGGAGAGACAATAGTGCTATACATCCATTCAGCTGGATGAGGTTCAGCTAACCTGCTGCACATGATTCGAGCGGCAGCTTTCTAAAAGCTCCTGCAGCTGCTAATTTCAACCATTTTCCAGTCAGAGAGACAATTATGCAAATCTGACAAGGCAAACATCACGAAGATGCAATGTGCATATTCATGAGAAACTGCTTTAATTTGACTTTTTTTTCTCTATTGCCGATTTTATCCATGAAGAGACTAAATCCACTGACGGATTTACTCCAGGTTCATGTCCTGAAACCCTGCGACAGCTTTTTAAAATTCATTTTAAAAAGGGCTAAACTACTGCTACTGCCATGACTAATGTGATGCATCACGTCGAACAGCAAGCAGTGAATTCCTTCCTAAAATATACTTTTATCACACGGATAATTACGGCTTTTAAATGGGACTATTTTCTCTCTCCATTACTGCACAGCATTAGGTGCTCCGCGTGGCAGAGAAGCAGCAGCAAGAAGTTATGCAAATCTAGTTAAATGGAAAAACAAAAAAATTACATGATGTTGCATTATTAAATCATGTCAGGGAGTGTGAGACTGCAAGAGAGACAAACAGGCAGCACAAGCCTCTGATTACTGAAGACTTATGAGTGCTGGTTACATAAACAATGAAGTGCTATTGCTTTAACGTCTCACTGAATTAGAAATGACTTATCGGAAAAGCAGAAGCAACCAGACAAAAACATTTTAAACCTTATCATTTTCATCTAATCTCAGCAACTTCTACTTCTTGTAAAATAATGGACTTTTAGTGGTGATATCATGGGGCACTTAAAAATAACAACTAGAAATAACATCCGCTCCTTTAACAACCTCCCTCCAGTGACATCACAGGAAACCTGTGACTTTAAGTGACACAATTTGTTGTGGAGTTCACAGTCTATACTGTGTGTATTAGCAACGCTTTAAAGCTGCCACACTATGGAACTTTTGAAAGAAGAAAAACACGTCTCTTACGGGTGAAAGGTGCAATTCATAATTGTTCAACTAAATACGCTCAGGGGTTTTGCTGCTACAGAATTATTTATTCTTGTTTAGTGCGGCTAATATTATCTAACTGTAGACAGATTCTGAGGAATTTTCCTGACTCTCGTTTTTTTTTTTCATCATATATGATGCTAAATGAAATTCTTGGCTGGTTTCGGACCACTGCAGAAAGAGAAAAGAATGACTGATAACAAAAACAAATTCAGCTTTATACTACATTTTAGGATGTCGAACATAAATGTGATGGAAGATTTTCAAGGTTTCACTTTGATAACATCTCAAATTTACAGGCAAAGGGGGTTCAACAGTTCATCCTCGCAGTCCCTGCTGGGTCAGTGGAAACTACCTGTCATATTAAAGAAACACAACGCCTTCAAAATGACATTTCTTTGCGACTTCGAATGAGAATGTACCAACTGAAAATCCGAGTGTGTCCCCTTTAGCATATTATTTTTCTGACACACACAGACACACACACACACACACACAGAGCTCCAGGCAGAATATGCAAACACTTTGTTTCGCTGTGGCTGCCAAGGAAATGAGTCTGAAGCTTTTGGTGCGAATGAGTCTGCATTTGTGTCCTTTGCCCTCTGTGAGGCACTTTGCAGCCAACCTGTCTGTGGAAACAGACCTCATGAATAAAATTTGACTTTACTTTACATGCAGGGACAGCCTTAGACGGCCAGAAGGCATCACCAAACTGCGGCACACTATTTTAGATAAAGAAGCCTTTTCATCAGGACTGGCATTTTGCCTTAGGGTTGTACTATACCAGCTTATTCTACAATTGGATTTTGTTTCATTTGCTTCTGATAAGAGACTCAACTAACTGTCGTTCCCGAAACCAAACCTGCCTCTTGATGAACTCTGTGTGTTCATCTCTGTGTTTATGTCTTTTTCTCTTCGTAAAGCGTTTTGCGGTGAGGTGTGTTATTCTGTAAATAATTACGACTTCACTCACAGACCAATC
Organism: Seriola aureovittata; assembly: GCF_021018895.1. Taxonomy (NCBI): domain Eukaryota; kingdom Metazoa; phylum Chordata; class Actinopteri; order Carangiformes; family Carangidae; genus Seriola; species Seriola aureovittata. Next base: position 13,850,637 of record NC_079386.1, read on the forward strand.
CTATGAAAGCCACCACGTGAGAGCCACCGCGTGCATGGCCAAGTACGCTAACACACATAGACCATGAATCACAACCCTTTTAAAACGGCTTCTTATTGTGGGAGACAGAGAATGCAAGAAGCTTTTGGCAGAAGAGACTGAAATTTAATGGGATGTTTGATTTATGGTGCCATTTATGGTGGCGGAGAAGAGAACGCTAGGCCAAAGATCAAAATCCGAGTTTGATTTTAAAGTGCACTCGCTTGAAATGAGTTTAGATGAAGGTTAGCGCTAAATAAGTTTCAAAAGGCAACCGCTGTGAATTAAATTCTCTGAATGATGGAGGAAATGTGGAAGGACAGATCTGCATGAGAAGCAGCGTGAGAGAAGATATTAGGCCGTGACGACACTTAGTGAAATGAAGTTAAACTCAGATTGGAAGGAAGCAGGAGGCAGAGGCTGCATGTTCAGGGAAATGAGCCTGGGACCGGTAGTTTGTTGGGTCAACAGCTCAGATCAGCAGGGACATTTGTCCGGCTGAAGAGGATGAGACTCCGCTGACTCAACAACTCACAGCTGACGTGCCCTCAGATACGCAGCTTAACCTCCATCTGCTGCTGTGGAGGTGTTCGCTGCTTAAAATACACTAAAATCTTCCGGGGGGAGTTGTAACAAGGAGCTTTGTGTTGGATGTATGAAGCCTTTCCTCCATCTCTCCTGCAAACGTCAATGAGTCCATTCGTTTGGACAACACTTTAAAGTGCAGTCACTCTGTGCTGTGTTGTTTCATGCTGCTTTTTGTTGTTAGTTTTTTTTTTTTTTTTTACAGCAGCAGATTAATTCAAGCCCATTTTCGATTGGAGATGGTGTCTGCATGAATCCAAAATTTTTGTTTGCAGCTGCAACGAGACGCTGTTCATCGTTACAGCAAATTACATCCTCTTGAAACAAAGACAGGAAGTCAAGATTCTCATTTCAGCTTCTCAGTTGTGAGTATTTGCTCATTTTTGTTCAGCTTATGTCACAGTAAACTGAATATTTATGAGTTTTAAACTGTTGAAATTGTGATGGGTAATTTTCCATAACTTTTATAGACTAAACATTTTATCGATTAAACTGACGAGCTAATAAAAATAAAATAATCATTGTAGACCCTAGTCGAGTTAAAAAACAAACGTTAGAGTTTGTGCTTCAGGTGTTATTTTTTAAATTCAATTTACTGTATTTACTGTTATTTCTAATAATAAGTTGTGATACCTCGGCCATGTTGATGAGGCCCAGGGCCAGCGTCTTGTATCCCAGGATGGTGCGGTTCTTGTATCGCTTCCGCCGCTGCAGCATGATCTGAAGCTTGTTGGCGTCCCTCTTGAGGAAGTGTGGATACTGCAGGTGCAAACAACACAGAAATACATACGTTAGAAAACCCAGCCAGAGGCAAAAATAGCTCACAGGTGGGTGACTCACTTGCGAGATGGGCTCAGAGCGATGAAGCGAAGACATTTGATTCCCAGGTCAGAATAATTGGGTCAACCTAACTGGCTCGTTGCATAAGGCATTCACACCCGCTGACCCGTCTCTGGCGTCCTGAAGTGTCGAACCACTTAGTCTCATCCGAACTATGACATAAGCCATTCATTAAGGATCTCACCGGCTGCGCTATAAATGGAACAAAACCAACTCCTGTAACATTGTTCAAAGACACGAAATCACTCCGCTGCTCGGTTTTAATAGGCTTCCTCTCCGCAGTGCTGCTGCTGTCGAAACTTTAATGTATAATATATAGCGTCTGGCTCAGTGCACCGGTAAAATCCAGAGAGAGAAACTCCCTGACCTTTTAGAAACATGGAAATTGGAAACGATGATTTAGAGCAGAGAAAACTCTCCTGGGAATTACATTCACCGTGCTCAGGCTGAATGCACAGAGAGAGTGAATGTTAGACGCTGTATGTGAGCAGCGCTGATGTATGCAGAGGTCTTTAGTGCGCGCAGCATCTCCGCACATGTGTGACAAAGACGAAGCCTTTCACGTGTTTCTGAGCAAAAGCAAATCAGTAGATACCGATTTGGTTCAACACGGTTTGTGACAGAAACGGAGGCTTCACACAAAATAAATCCAACTGCATAAAAACTGCATAACGTACAAAAACTCATGAATATAGTCCGTCCAAGATCTAAGGGCATTTTTGTTTGATTATTGTGACTGAGAATGAATTTTAATGGCTTGTGATAATAAATATTCTTAGTCACTTCACGATAAATTGCATTAATATATTCAATAATGGAAATGAACTGTGAAAAGTTTTGACTTTTCCCTGGCTGTATGGTCCATCACAAGGTTGACATTTGTGTTTATGGACCCTGAATCAGGTGTTCAAGGTGTGTCATGTTGTGTTGCCAACCATGTACAAAAACAAGCAACACCTGTACAAGCACTAGGAGAAGAAAACCTTCAACTGTGATGACGAGCAAGTTTGTTTGTAAAGAAACAAAGCATCATATTTATTTGACCTTTGCCCCTAGCGTTTATGAAATGGATTCTTCTGTAGCAGAAAACAGCAGTGATGAAACTGACTTGCTTTCTTCTAGTTTGACTCTCAGTTTTTTGCACAAGATTTAATTTGGATTGTTTTTTTAAAAATACGTTCTTGCAAATATTGCAGATTGACTTTTGTGTTTCTTTATTTTTTTAGTTCAGAAAATGACCAATTCCTGGATGGACTGGGCAAAGCTTTTTTTTTGGTGGTGGTGGTGGGGTTTCATCTGCTCCTTTGCAAACAGAACTTTTTATTCTCTAAATATTTTATCACCCTCACTGTTCACAGAGAATAATTCCACCTCTGATCAGAGCTGTGCATCACATATGGTGGCCCCTGTGATCTTCTACAAAAAAGCAGGTACATGACACCTGCCCCCAAAATTTTTACATATTTCAGCTCGACATCAAAACTTAATTTATCTGTTTTTTTTTTTTTTTAGAGCTAGAGAATGTGTTGATGTGGGTACTGATGCATCAAAGACATCAAAGCTTATTATTTTTGTCCATTTCTGTTGGAAGTACAAAAACACCACGAGAGCAAAGTTTTTGTCTGCTTTTGACTGACGGGCACCTGACCTCTCTGAACCTTTTGTCTTTACCTGCAGGGAGAAGGTGAGCTGCAGGTCGGTCTCTGTCAGACCCGCTGCGGACAGCAGGATCTCGTTGGAGCGCAGGATTCGCTTGGAGCCCTGAGGAGGCGACAGGAGGAGGAGGAGAGACGGAGACAAAAAGACAGAGCATCATGAGAGCCAAGAAACTCTCATCAACCACATGCAGTGAGAGGAGTGAGGGAACAAAGGAGGATGAAAAAGGAGATGAAACTGACTGATACGAGGGAGCAGAAAGGGAAGACTGAGCAAGTGGAAGAAGAAATGAAACAGCTTAAAGTGTCTCATGTCCCAGAAACAGAGAATTTACTGGTTAAAAAAAAAAAAATGGAGATCATAAAGACTGAAAACAACTGGGGAGTGGAGAAACAACATTAAAAATTTAACCATCTTAAACTGTTTATTAAAAATAATAATTATAAACTATCAATTTAGGACCAGGTGGAGAAAACAGCAGCAAGAAAACGGATTCAGAAATTTGAATTCGGACACAAATCAGAGACAAAGAAGAGTATATATATATATATATATATATATATATGAACAACATCACTGCACTGGATATTCTGAGGAAACAACATTTAACTTAATACTTAAAGAAAGATGGAAACATCTCCGAATCTCTCAAGAATACGGGGAAAGTAATTTACTGTACACGCAACTGTGGAGAAGTGGCAGACAGTGTTTTTGGCTGTAAAGGAAGAGAGGGAAGTGTGTGTCCACATCCAATAACCTGACTCAACAAAACAACGACCAACAAAACAGAAATAGAAAACAAAAAAGTGCTAAGTTTGTGGTTTATTCAGCAGCATTTCAACATCCACTGGTCTATCGGTTTGGCAAACTCAGTCAAAGTGAAATTCAAGTCTTTAAGTCCTAAAATACGATTTTGCTGATTAAAGCTAAAGAAATAATTGTTGAATTAAAGCTGAGTCTGATTTAAATGATCAACTATGTCACCAGCAAGACTTTTATTTATTTCCAGGAGAGTTTCATCAGACATTACAAACATTAATTAAATAATCGTACATTCAGCTGGAACTGCTTTTTTATATCATGAAAACTAAAATCTATTTGCGGTTGACTTCAATTATGTTCTTAACTAATCCTGTCATTTTTGTTTGCCTTCAAATTCAGACTTAGCAACAAACAGTTTTAGCAGTTAGGGATCGTTTTGTACGTTTAGTCTCGTACCTGCAGTTTGACGGCGATCACCACCGAGGTGAGATCTTTATCCAGCTCCTTCAGCATGATCAGCTTCTTCAGAGTCAGATTGAACAGCCTGTGGAAAACACACAATAAGACTGAAATTAGATTTATTGTTCATTAGCCGTCTCTTCACACTACAAGCGACATGATCAACAAGTCATCAGAGGTCCGTCCGTTCTTTATATCGAGCTGAGCGGATCAACGTATGGACAGTTTACAAGCCAAGATTATATTCATCAAATCAACACCTGTCAATATTTCTCTGCTTCTTTTCCCTTCTTATATAAATCCCTGTGATAAACATTAGTTCCGCCTGGAAAAATGCAAAATGGATGAGAAGCTGTCGACATGTAGCGAGAGCTTCCCAGTGAAACATTTGCAATTCATCTCCAAAACAAAGCTTGGATTGACGTTAAGCTCTGAAAACATTTTTTTTTTTAAATTTCTTGTGTTAATTTTTGATTCATGATGCCTAAACAGAGCTTAGCTGGGCGCTTACTGTGAATCATGTGAATGAAACTGCATGAAAACAATTTAAAAGCATAAAAGGCATCAAAACTTTGTAGACCTGTATATCTTTTGTTCCATATGATCAGAACGTAACAGACAAAAACAAGATATTAGGGAGCCAATATGAGACTAATGTCCTTTTGTACTGTCCTTGAAAAATAAAAGTGGATCAGTCACATCGGGCTGAAACCCTATCCATGTAAAATGGTCAGAATCGGGAACGATACTGATCCAGTGGCTCAAACTATGAAAAATATATTTGAAATCCACCATTTTAATTAAAAAACAGGTACGCAAGTGAAATATACAAGGGCATCCTGGAGCAAATGTGGACATGATGGTGTGAGTCTTAAAACCTTGTAATCCTGGTAATCTGTCATCCGCCTCCTGCTCCATCTTTACTTTGTATAAAAAGTTTAGTGCAGCTTTGTGTTTTGTTGGATGACAAGCTGTTAAAAAAAGAAATTCAATTCAGCCCACGATGGGACTGAAAATGGTTTGCTATTTTTGTAAGTGTCATCAGTGCGAAAACACACACAAACAGAATTATGTTGGATTTCTTCCATTTGACAGTCATTGAAAAAACAAGAGATTGTGCAGGTACAACTTGTGTCTCGGCCACAGGTTTCCTAATGTTTAAAACACACAAAAAAAGCAACACTACGCAGACATAAGGCGCGCACACACAGAGACAGGAACGCTTAAAGTGTTCAAAAACACAGAGACGTACAAGACCAGAAGCACTTAAAGAACTGAAATGGATTCAGAGAAAAGACACACACCCCACACCCAAACAGCAGCTGTGCAGCCAGGGGGGTCAGTCTGTTCAATAATTCATCTCCAGGGCTTCAGAGACAGAAAGTGAACCACCAAAATAGAGCTGCCGGCTGGGGGGGAGTCAAGAGGAGATAGGGAGAAAACAAAGGAAAAAACAAACCAAAAAAAAAAAATAAAAAAAATAGACATTATGTCAAAGAATGATACACAGGAAAAAGGCCAAGTCAGGCAGGCTGACAAAGGACCAGAGAGACAAAAGAGAAGGAAAAGACAGGGAGGGAAGACAGAAGAAGAAAAAAAGATGTAGAGATAGGAATGAATACAAAGAGGAGGAAACAACAAGCAGTCAAACAAAGAGGAGAGAAGAGAGGGAGGGAGAAAAGAGACATGAAAATTGAGGGAGACATCAACAGAGAGAATAGAGATGTGGGGATGACAGTGGCAGACACAATGTGTTGACAGAGGAAAGATGTGAACTGTCTGACATTAGAATATAAAAAAAAAAAAGAAAAAGGTGGGTGTTTTTCCAGGACACGTAGAACAAGGGATACACAGGACAAATTGTTGGTTCCAGCTTCTCAAATGTGACGATTTGTATATGCACTCACATAATAATCCTTTTTAATATGATTAGAGTGACTACAAAATATCAACCAACAGTCTCTGATGAAAAGACTCACCCGAAAAGCCCACAGCCAAGACAAGGACAGGGGGTTATATGATGACATCTAGACACAAGTGCTGATACACAGACACACTCCAGCTTCCAATGCAACCTCTAATGGCGACTGGAAAGATTAAAGGCAGCCAGAGTGGACAGAAAAATTGCAGCCCCTGATCCAAACACACCTCTCCACCCTCAGCTCCCTCTCATCTCACCTGAGCCCGCCTCCAAATCCACCCCACTTACTGCCTTTCATCTTTCTTTCAGCGCTCGCATCCCAACACTGAAATGGACAAGTCCCCCCCCCCCCGACTACTGATGCAACCAGTGAAAAAACTCGGCGACAAACACCGAGGGCCCTTCTCCTCAAAGCCCAAGGCTTTCCAGCACAAGATCAAAGTGGCCAGGAGAGGTTAAACCTATGAATAAAAACAAATCAATTTTTTTTTTCTCTCTCTGATAGAGGAGAGAGCAGCTAAGTGCAGCTTCTGCTTTCACCTGCTGGAGCCGAGTGGAATGAGTCAAGATGGAGAGGGGGGCCGGGTGCCAGGGGTCGATTTGGGACGGGACCGAAGCACCTGAGGAAAACCATTATGGAGGCAGGGGGTGACGGCGGGAGGGAGAGGGGACACTCAGACCGAAAGATATAAGCACAGGAAGATAAAAACAGAGAACCGGGCGACTTTTGAACTGTCGCATTTCTAAATCAAGATCACATCTCCTGCTGTTTGAAGGTAAAAAGCTTTTGTTGTTGTTGTTTGCGACTAAATAAATAAATCTATTCCGTAGTTTCTGGAGGAAAAAGTTTCCACTCGTCAGAGAAGAAGCTAAATTCCAGCCACACCAGCTTATTTGAACTACTGCTTAAAGCAACTTACATACAGCAGCTACACTCTGGTATTAACACACAGTGTGTTACATGGTTTATACTAAAACGTGAACAGAAGTCCATCTGTTATTTCAGTGGGGCAGTTTGATGCGGTTTGTATGATGTCAGTCTCTTTTATTACATCATTTGGCTTTATCTGCTCTGTAGCTCGTTTTCCCTCCCAGGGTGGGATCGATCAGGAAGTTGACGAGACATTCACTGCTCATGACACCGCTGGGGCCTTCGTCATCGGACGTCGTGGCTGAGGGTTATGGCTGTTGGAGGGTCCTAAAACTCCTCGAACGTAGGGTGCTGAATCCACGCAGAGTCAGGGCTGCAGAGATGCTAAAAAAAAAAATCGAAGCATGACCTCTTGATTTACCGCAGCTATGAGGTGTAGTAAACAACTGTCCGGTGGGTCATTACTTGCATGATGTAGCGACTGAACGGATTCAAAAATTTCCCATGAGATAAACTTACAGTAAATAACCAGACAGTACTTCATTGTTACTCAGTAAATGGATGCGAGTACCAGTGGGATTTCTGCAGAAGTCTACTTCTGCAAAGGCTGAAACACAAGCCGTCCATTAAAGCTTCATGCAGGAATTCACTTTTCTTCTCTTCCACTATCAGCTTAAGGATCAAACATCTCTTTACCAAAGGAAACAGCTGACAACAGAAGCAACACAAGCAACGCGAAGAAAACCTTTTCATGAGTAACGCGTAGAAAGATGAACGGAAAGATGAAGGATGGAGACGATAGACTACCATGGTCCTTAGGTGCTGTTTTTATTAATTCTCTGACACTTCTCATGCAGGGAAACTACCAGGGGCATCTTGGCTACCAACCACTGTACCCGCTGTAAATCTCTCTGGATGAGACTATCAGCCCAGTGCTTAAAAAAAAAAATCCACACAGCTCCAGCATTGTCTCCCACACAGTTGCAGTACTTATCATCATAGCTGACGAGGGGAATCACATGGTAAAGGTCAAAACAGTCCGCCTGCCACGGACGCTTCCTCTCCAGTCCAGTTCTCACTCCTCTGTCCTGTCTCCTCGACAGCCTGTCACTGCACCTCGACAGTCGCTACGCATTATTATCAGTCTGAACAAAAGGACGGAGACGAGCAGGAGAGGATTCAAAAGGAAAATAAAACGGGTGTAGGACGGTAAGGTTAGGGTTAGGCCGGTACAGTAACTGGGAGGATTTCATTGTGCAGCAAAGAATGGAAACATGTGAAGCACAGCATTGTCTTTCTTGCACAAATAATTACAAATCTGGTTCCACACCACAACAGCTGGGATATAATTATAGGCTGCAAAGCACAATGGAAAGAACAACAAACCTATTTGTCTTTTAGTGAGTCTAGCTAAACCAGGATTTGGATTCATTCCTACTGGGACAAAACTCCCTTTGGGCTCAAATATGATATTAGCATTCCTGTTTGAAGAAATAATGCCAATAGAACGGCTTTATTTATTCATCTAGTGAATGTCAAAAAAGCATTTCTGCAGCTATATCCACAGTAGCGGAAAAGAGGCATATAATAACAGAGAAGATACATGTGTTTTTAAGTGTTGTACAAAAGGAAGTTGAGAGTTCAAAGCTGAGTTTTGAGTGGAGTATGAAGTGGAGTGGATATAAGCAGGGCTGCAACTATTAGCTTCATTACTTATCAGATTATATGCTTGGTTAATCATCTTGGTCTATGTGTCTGAAAACACTTAAAGATCACAATCACAATTTTCTCTTAAAGCCCAGTGTGACATCATCAAATCGCTCGTCTTGTCTAATCACATATTATTACATCAGACAGAGAAAAGCAACAAATCCTCACAAGTGTACTGATTGTCAATCTACAGATGCAATTAATTGAATAAGTGTTTCTGGCAAAATTACATATTAGGGGGGATATGACAGTATAAAGCTGGTGCAATTCTTCATTTTTCATATTGTCAACAAATCCCATAGAAAGACTAAAACCAACAATGTGTTAGTCTGTGTCTTAGAGGTCTCTGACATCCTGATGCTACCTGTGGCACTCGGCCCCGCCCATTTATTCCTACTTAAATCCTAAAGCTTTAAAAATAAATTTATATATAAAGAGAGAGAGAGAGAGAGTAAAAACATCTCTATAACTTCCTAAAACAGCAGGGCATTGTAATTTTTATCCAACAGTTTTGGTGGGGACTATTCTCAGTGGAGGATTAATACACATTTGGTGCTCTAATAATGAGTATCCAGTCAGCAGGACAGTGAATGTGGGACGGAGTCAAAATAAACTACGGGGCCTGAGTTCAGTGTCGTAAAGGAACAGTGTGGTTCATTTTCAGACATGTTTGGACAACAGTGGAGCCTTATGGCACAGAGGAATAAACAGTGTTAGGCTTTGATTACCCAGACTGTACTTGTGTCATTAGTACATTGTTGGTTGAGGTCTTATAGGATAAACTTAATGCAGCTGCAAATAAAGTAGTTTCAACAGGGTTAGTAGTTTAAGTAGTTTAAGTAGTACTTATTCAAAAGTGTACTGAACTGACGTTAAAAAGCTTTCCTGTGGTTTTCTAAACACACACGGTCTGGAACCTACAGAGGATTAAAACAAACGGTTAAAAATCTTAGTAGAAGCCTTTTCACATCTGAAAGTCAATACCTGTGTGACCTACTGGGAAAAGCCACAACTTCCCTTGTAAGACATGCGTCGACACATTTCTCCTTACAACACAGTAGTTTCACTTCTTCTAATGTGTATGTCAGGAAATTTACAAACTGTAGTTCCAAAGAAGAGGAGATTATGAATATTCGGTACTTGTGAGGGTGTCAGCAACATCGTTTCACCACATGATATATTGGATTAATCGAGAAGTTAACTGGCAAACAATTCACCTACTACAATTGTGATAACCAGTAATAGTCGTTTATTTATTAAAGACATTTATCAAGCAAAAAAAAATAATAATATTGAGTGTTTAAAGATCATTGTGGGCTCTGGGAGTGGTAACTAATAGATTCATCTACGACTGCACCTAATGATCATTTTCATCTTTAGGGAACAGTTCAAAACCACGCCATTGGCTCTGAAGCAACACGTAGAGCTCTGGGAACATTTAGGGGGAATTTTTCACATTTTTGTAAATTCACTGTTTTAATCGATCTGATGCAATATTGGATATCAAAGTTCCCACGTGGGATCTTCATCTATGCCCTTGTTCTGTGTTGTGAAACTGTGCTACACGATTGCTACAATATTACATAATGAAAGACAAGAATGAGACAAGAGCACACGTTGAGAAAGTCTCCTGTCCGCAGGGTGTGTGTGTGTGTGTGTGTGTGTGTGTGTGTGTGTGTGTTGGTGAGCGAGACAAAGTGTGTGTGTTTGTGTTTGTTCTCAGTGGGTTACTGAGTGCATCAATTTGGCATAGAAAGTCCCCGTGGTTCTTTTGGACAAACAGGAGGAAGACCTCAATGTCTGACTCACCATCACCGAATACATGTTGAATGCCCTTTTGGCTGATGACGCCTCGTGTTTTCCCAGCAGTCACTGCTGTTTATTTGTTTATTTGTTTAGGGAAGAAGGCAGGGGTGGATGAAAGGAGGGAGCTGACGGAGGTAGAGAGCAGTTCGATAATGTCCGTGGGAAGATTGACCTCTGACATTCTGGAAAGGCCAGTCTCTGAAGAAACACAGACAGCGTGTTTATCAAAGACGCCGAATGTGGTCGGCGGCACAGAAATACGGGTCATGAAATATCAAAGTAGCGAGTTGAAGCGAGATGCAAAGATAAGTCTTCAGCCTTGACTCAGTTAGGGCTCAATTTAGTGATATATCTGTCAGTTGTGGGTTTTTTTCCCCCCCGAATGAACTGAATTCTCGTTAGTCTATGAAACGTCAAAACAGAATGAAAAATGGCGCTCACAATTTCACAGGATGACTGTATGACTGAATGTAAAAAGTTAGCAAATTTTGAGCCAAGGTAAACAACACTTAAGAAGATACAAAATGCCAGCACAAAAAGAAATTTGAAGCATCTCTTTAAATGCAAAAGAAAGGCCACTTCATTAGCTTCCTAAAATGTGACAAAGTGTGAAAAACGTAACAGAAGATCCTCACGCTTTAGAAGCAACAACTACAAAATGTTTGGCGTTTTTGCACGATGAATAACGAAATGTTTTCTGCCGAGCAGTTAATGTATTAACTCACTAATGATTCCAGCATCAGATCAAACCACGGAGCCAGAGAGAGTGACTGGAGAGACTGTGAGATTATGTCTAAATGTGTGAGAATATACTGTAAGTGTGTGTGTGTGTGTGTCTAAATGCATGAGTGTGTGTGTGTGTGTGTGTGTGTGTGTGCGTGCAGGAGGGGTGGGTGGGTGTGAATTCCTGTGGCTTTAAGTGGAAGGTGCCTATGGTTCCCTTGACAACAGTCCATCATGGGAGGTTTGACCTTGCCATGTCATAGCAAAACAACACAATACAGTCTATCACACCGAACTCCACGCCCTGTCCTCTCATTCATTTTCTTTTAACCCTTCTTCATATTTACTCTCCTGCCCTCTAACCCCCCCACAACACCTCCTCATCTCCTCTTTCTCCTTTTAATGGCCTTTACCTTTCCTCTTACCCCACATCACCCGTCCTCCTTCCTCCTACTCTGCTCGTCTTTCTCCCCTTTTCCTCCTGACATCAGAGCTTCGTCTCCTCCCTTACGGAAGGACAGTTCCTGTCGTCCTCCCTCCCTTATGTAACGGTAAGTCAACTCTTCTCCTTCCCAGTAGCGCCCGCTCCACCCCATCTCCTTTCCTTAAGTAAAAACTCTTCCCTCCCTCCTCCCCCAGGTAATTGTGATCAATGGCGTCGCCGGATCTGTCGTTGAGAGGAAGAATAAGAGTCGTACCCTCCTTCTTTATTAGCTCCCCTTGCTCTTCTCCTCCAAACTCATTATCATTCCATTACATGGATTAGTCTGTGCCCTGACACACAGCCGGGCCAAACCTTGCTCATTTTGGACAGTGCAACACACACACACACACACGCACGCACACACACGCACACACACACACACACACACAGTGAGATCCAATATCTTAAAGATGATAGAAACGATACTCTGAATAAATCCAGATCATCATTATGTCAGGTGAATTCAAGGCCAATGTTTTTTAATGTCATAATCTTAAATCCAGTTAAAGCAAGTAAAGAGCCACATCAATGAAAATACAGAGATCTAATATTAGTGAAATCAAAGCTACAGATAGAAGCTAATGGATGCTAATGGGTGTAACATCGAGCGGCTCTAATCAGTATGACGATATCAATACAAATAATTTCCCAATATCAATATTGGTAACTGCATAGCAAATGTATGCACAATTACACATAAAATAAAGAGGTGTTCAAAGAAGCATCATGGAAGGAAAGTTTCCAAGTACGTGAATGTTCCTTTTTAGGAAACCGCGTTACCACGAAATAATTACACAACTACATGAAAACAGAAGCAGTACATGCCGTTTATCATAGGATGGATTACCTAAAATATGTCGAGCCAAAAGCAGATCAGCCTTGTGAAACGTTGTATAGACTAAAGATAGAAAAACAGCGGCTCGGCCGACGCGCAGCAGAGCTGTGTTGTCAGTCTAAACCTTCATCATGTGTTGTTCTGAGGACAGTGATGAAAAGGGAACAAAAAGAGTCCATGTGACAGTTCGACTGAGAGATTGACAACGGGACCGAGAGCTCTCTGACAGATTATTTAAAAGCTCTCAATTTAAGTGATGGGCCTGTAGTAGGGCTTGATAACAACGAATGTAATAATGACATGTTTTTTAATACATCAAGGAATGATTTCATAACTCATCTATGCTAATTTCTGATTATAAAAACATATAAAAGGACCTACTCTACATCATTTATTTAAAGTGCATTTCCATAAAAACTTTTTTTGTGTATTATGTTCCAGAAAATATATTTCTGTGTATGTATAGTTGACAAATACCTCGTACTTTTCATATGTGATGCAGAAAAGTTGGCAAACATTACTTTTAATGGAATCCCAGCCACAGGCTTACGCAAACACTCAAACAGAAACATGCATCACATGACACATGACACATGCCACAGGCATAGCTGAGAGTTAATCACACACAGACATATAGGGGATAACTCATACACCAGAAAGTGATCAGTGTGTGTTTGTGCGTTGTGTGTTCCCAGTGTAAGCACTTGGAGTGAAGTCGGCCAAACCCAATTTCCCCTCCGTCCATTTATTTGCCACCTCTCCAGAGTCACTTTGATCCGAGTAGATTTACAGCAGAGCTCAGTTGCCTTCACGCACAGACACGCACGGATGTGGCGTACGTGCGCACACACACACACACACACACACACACACACACACACACACACACACACACACACACACACACACACACACACACACACACACACACAAATAAAAGGAAAAAACAACCCAGAGAGATACAGGAGAAAGTTGTCGAATGTTCCACCCTAAAAACTGGAGATGATCCAATACTGATGAAACCAAAACGGTAGACTTTGATGTTTGTGTGTTAGTTTGAAAGTGTGTGTGAGTGTGTGATTTTCAAGAGAGGAGGTGGGAGCTGATGTGGCTTAAAACCTCACAAGGGTGGGGGGGTTTGATCCCGAAGCCCTCAATAAGCTTATCGGTGGCCTCCATACTCTAACCCCTCACACACTTATATACACATTAAAGCTCTCACAACACACGCGCACACACACAGGCACAGTGAGGACATAAAAATAAATATGTTCATTCCAATTAACGTGTGCATGAAATCAAGAGCAGCCATAAGCAGACGCAGGCGAACACTGTGTAAAGACCGAGAGGCAGAACGAGCTAGAGAGAGAATAGAAGAAAGGGAGAGCGAGTCAACAGTTTCTTGTAGTGTGGCCCCTCACAGGCAGCAAAAATAACAAGCATTCGGTTCCTCACTAACAACAGTCTTAAAATAGCTTTGGCTGAGTGGAGACAGCCTGTAAAGATGTCAACAGTTTGGCAGAGCAGCGCTGAATAATTTTTCCTCCTCTTGCTTTTATATTAAGATGTAAACAGCATAACTTTTCTGAAAACACATCTCAGGCTCTCAATGTACATTATTACAACAGAGGATGAGTGACAGCGCAACGTGAGCGTGAATCCTGTGAAGTGTAACGCCGTAACTGTGCCTCCGTCGGAGGAACGAACCCTCCGTCTGGTTAATATTTTATATTTGCAATTTGTTGGTAGTGTAGAAAAATTGTGCATCTATGTGTGACAGTGATGCAAGGTGAGCTTGTTTAGCTCTGAAGGATTCTGCCCGGCAACATATGAAAATATGTCGAGTAACACTGGGTCCACAACTACAGGGAAAAATGAGCCCAATTCGTGTTATAAAGTGAGAACTGGCTCTTAGACTCACACATTTACTGTCATTTCACTTCTTTAGTCATTGAACACCTTGGACTCACTCAAGTCTGCCGTGATGAAAGAAAAAGGGTTGTAGGAGCAGAAATGAGGATCCAGTTTATCTTCTAATCCTCTACTGTGGCCAGACAGACACAGACACTGTCAGCACTGATTTTACTCCAGTGCTGAGAGAAGCAAAACATGCTGGATACAAAAATAGTTGCTGAAAAAAAGTCAAATCTCAGCAAGAATTAGCCTAGTTTTGTTCAAAAACCACTGTCATGAGACTGAATTTATACAATTTAATGACCTGATCGCACCAACCAGCAACAAAATTCTTGACGGCATTGCTAACAAGTCACTGTTAAATGAGGCTAGCTTACGCTGTGTAGGTGTGTTGGTATCTTTAGAAATTTTTGACTGCAGAGAGTTGATCCCAGCATTAGCATCAGTGCGTCACAACTGTTGATAATCGGTGCTACAAAAACATTTCGGTGGGTACCAAAATAAAGTTCACTGGCCGAAGAGCATTTTCAAGGTCATATTTGCTCCAATTAGATCTGAAATCCAGACTTTCCAGAACTTGGTGAAATGGACATCTGGCTACATGAAATCAACAAATAACCGGGGACCTGAAGTCGCCTTCACTCTCTCTGAAACCCACTCTATAGGAGCACAACCTGCCTGCGGGGTAGAATGAGTCATAAAGCTCTGCAGTCCGCTCTGCTCATCATCCATGACCCTCTAACAGCTCTGTGGCAGCCAATGAGCTGCTGGAGGAGGCGGGACGTTGCGTTGCCTAAGACATCAATCAGTAGGGAGAGAAATTGCATTAAGTCTAAAGATGGAGGTTGGAGCAAAACTGAGAGATAGACCACTGTGGATGTGTGTGTTTATAGGCGATACACCCCTGGCCTGGTCTTACAGATAATTAGGATGCTGGTCACAGCAGCAGTCTGACTCCAGTGAGGCTGAGGCTTCCTCCTTCCTCGCCTACAGTGGTGCAGAAGACTAATGCTCCAGTAACATAAAAATGAATAGGCAATACAGCAGGACAGTCTGGCAAACACTATTACTGAGATACTCGGTGGTTCTGTTTATGCCGCTCTGTTTTTAATCTACGTTGGAGGAGCAGGTTTCTCCATAAAAGGGACAGAAAAGCAGCATTTTTTCTAATTCTCATTTCTCTGAAGAGGCTCTTTTCACGCTGGAGTTTAGGTTTAAACTTTAATTTACAGCCAGATGAAACACAGAGCATAAACAGCCTTGAATGCCACAACATAATACATGAAAGAATATGCTAAAAACATGCTAAAACTAATCATGCAAGGTCACTTAAAATTCAAGGTACACTATATCAACCGGCCTGACATCATCATCAATGGTTCAGACATCATCACCATCATCACACGGATTAAACTGAGGGTTTAGACCGGGCCGGGTTGGGATTAAATTCAAGATGAGCTGCAGAATTTGGAGTCAAGGATTTGGTTTACAAAGGCGGAGGCATGTCAGGAATCGTTCACGCCCACAGAGGTTGAGTGCTTGATTCTCAATAGGATTTTAAATGACTCAGTAAAAATAAATAGTTACATATCAGATGCGTGTGGGAGGAATCGTATTTAACATCGGGTGACTCATGGAGAAGGAGATGACGTGATTTCATTTGATGAACAATTTTGTTTCCAAAAAAAAAAAAAAACATGGCTGCACCTGTGTAGCAGTGTTTCGGATTATGGCAAATAAAATCTAACATTTAAGTGTCAAACACTCATCCTGTAATCCCATCCCAAATCTATAAACCAAAAGCTCCTAAATTCAACCCAGCACAATCTGATTTAAACCCAATCACCCATTTTTTACAGCTTCAAAATGGCTTTACTGAATGTGTTGTAAGGAAATTTTAATGTTAGACCAACACAATCAAAGATTTAACTGTTTATAGTCATATAAAGTCCGTCTGATAAGAAGTTTGTTCATTTAAGTGTGTGTGTGTGCAGTTTCTGAAAATAGTGACAACCCCACTTTGGTGATATTCTTGTTCAGAAGCAACTGTTTTTGATCGGAGGGGAAACGTCTGGATGATGTGCTGTGAACTTTGAGTCTCACACACACACACACACACACACACACACACACACACACACACACACACACACACACACACACACACACACACACACACACACACACACACACACACACACACACACACACACACACACACACACACACACACAGTACACACAGCAGCAGCCCACCAGTTTATAATTTCTCCCCATTTACAGTCGGTATACACTTGTCCTGATCCACATCTTATCAGTGTTTGTCCAAATGGAGCACAGTATCCAACGCTGCTGACACACATTAGAAACTGATAGTGCTGTCTGCTCAGGGCTGAGGGAAAGCAAACAAACATGTACACAGAGGAGGCTAATTGTAGTTCGGTTGATCAATATGCATGAATGTTTTACTATTAACTGTGACACAGAGAGGGAGACAGACAAAGAAGGATGAGGGAGAGAAGAAGAAAAAGGACGAAAAAGCAACATGACACTAATCCAGTAGCTTTTAATATAGTGCAGATCGATCGAAGCCAAGTTTAGGGAGCCAGAGTCTGTCTGTCTGTCTGTCTGTCTGTCTGTCTGTCTGTCAGCATGGTCATGTTGACATTACAGATACATAACACTGAAATGTCCGCCAATATCTGATAACTAATCACCTTGAGTCATTGCAGAATATATCGATACAGATATCTCACATTCAGTGCTACAGCAGCATTAGAGTTTACCTGCTGCTTCTGAAACACTGTGGTCTTTTGTGCAGATGCAGTGCCGTCAGTGTGTATACAACTCTAGACTCCGTCTATCTTGTTTTTCTATGTTGTTTGGCTCTTATATTAAAAAAAAAAAACCCGGAGCTACAGCTTATTATTCCTTCCTCTCTGTCAATGCACAACCTCTTTTGAAATGAAAATAAATAAATCATACATTTTTGAAACTTGACTTGAATATAAAGTGTAGACCAGCCGAATTAAAAAAAAAAAAAAAAAATCCTTCCTTTATGAAACTCAAATTTCAGACAGCATTTTCATTCAACTGTTACGTCAGATCCTCTGATCCGTATTCCAGTTCCTCGTTGCCATGAAGCTTCAAACGAGCAGCAGAACGACAAAGACAGGATAATGAACAGAATGTAGAGAATGCAGTGCTCAGGTAATATTTCCATAACCCAGCTAATTTACATATTTGGGTGTTTAAGAGTGTTAACTGGGATTAATTGGGGTTAACTATTTACAGTCATTAATGAGTCTTAGATTTTCTATTACTTCTAAATGGGTCCACTGGTGCATCCTGCTTTGAAGAGTTACTAAGCTCATTAGCTTGGCTTTTTAAAATTCTTTTAGATGCCAGCAAGGGCACAATTTAAAGTAAACAGTGAAATGAAAACAGCAGGAAAATTATCTTTGAGCAGCTTTAAGACAGAAATATTTATGTAGGATTCATGTGCACTGGAGATGCGTTCAGTGTGTACCTCATTCATTCCCCTGTGAGCACGTACAGAAGCCAAGTATGTCATTGGAGATGCGGGACGTTAGCAAGCAACGCGTCAAAAGCAGCAAAAGTCACAAAAATAATTATCTCCTGCTAAAAATAAATTAGTTGCTTTTCTAAAAATGAGCGTTTGGCCTCCTGCTCCTCTGACGTCTCGACCTGTTCTTTTCAGATCTGCACAGTGAATTGCAAAAAAAGGCTCGACAACAATAGATGCAAAGACTCACCTTGAACTTCAAGGTGAGTTTCAATAAACATTAACTGCAAAGAACGACGTAACATTAAACTACCTCTCATCAGCTAATGGCTTTGGGAGACGTCGGGCCCCCGTCGTCCTAATCTCTCCGGCCCCGTCTGCTTTTGTTGTTTTGGTTTTCGGGAACACGGGAGCTTTTATGGAAATCTGGGAGAAGTGCTTTACAAGTTACGGGCTATAATTAAATGTAACTGTGAGACGTGTGTGTTAGTGGAGCGACGGGGCAATGAGAGAAGAGACGCTCGGTTTTTACCAGAATATTCTGTTCAGGAAGATTAGAGGTGAAATGAAGCCGACCGTCGGTCCTGCCAGTCTCTGTTCCTCTTCTGTGACATTTCCTTTTTCCATAGCGTGTGTCTGTGTGTGTGTGTGTGTGTGTGTGTGTGCGTGTGCGTGTGTGAAACGGAGAGACAGCCAGCATCTGCAAACAGAATCTATTAATAATTCTGCTGCCCGAGCCTGACATTGTGGGTGTAAGTGTTTTTCGGTAAACGTCAACATAGATCACTTATCAATTTTTGAAGGTGTGTCACCTGCATCACGGGATGGCAGGTTCTTACAACAGGGGCGCGGTCACACTGACACAATGCCTTAGGACCTGTGTAAATGCATGTTTTTCTGTGTATGTATATATGTGTGTGTGTGTGTGTGTGTGTGTGTGTGTGCTGGAGGCTTGTTGTCCCCCCCTCACTCTTCAATTTCACCCATTTCTTATCTCGCCCAGTAACACAAGCTGTCCACCATTGTCCGCCAACAAAAAGCAGGGCTATCTCTCCCTCTGCCTCTCATCTCCTGCCCACTCTCCCTTCTTCTCTCCATTCAAGGCTTTTTCCATTTCTCCTCTGGCAATTCACAATTCTCCATCCTCCTCCGTCTGTCTCATCTGATAGCGCCTCTGTTTCCCTCCATCCCATCACCCTGCTCCTCCTTCCGCTCCTGTTTTTCTCAAACCAGCCCCCAAAGCCCAAGTTTATCTAATTGGTTTGTTTACTTTTTCAGAATCAGTGGGGGTTTTTTGGGGGGTTTTTTTTTTGGCTCTGCCTTGCTCCATCTTTCTCCAATATAGGATTTGGATTGATTTTGTTTTATTCCAGTCCAGTCTTGCCCTCTCTGTGTTCTCTCTCTCTGTCTCTCTCCGTCTTTCATATCCATCTCCACTTTATGCTAGCCGGGTCCCTCCGCTCACAGGCACATTCAGGTCATAAAGTTAAGACAATAACTGACACCATTTATATCATATAAATGTCTTTTTTTGTCACACTTCCACTTAAAGCCAAGTAAAAGGTTGTTTTTACTGTTGTCAACTGAAAAATAAAAGTCATGTGAAGCACAGACATGTCAAAGCTTTTCTTGTGTACAGCTACATGCTGCCACCCCCGCTAACATTAGAAAAGATTATGACATTATAACAACACCAGCCTCAAAACTCTTGTGTTGGCCAGATTGTAAGTTTTAGGAAATACAACATTAACCTTTAGGCCAAAAGAGCGGGTGTACTGTATTTTACAGCAAATTACATGATATTCAACGCATGAGTCAACGGTGAGACCAACATTTTGTTGCTAAATTGATCACGCGACGACGTGTCAGGATCGGTCTGATTCAACTCAGGATATGGCACCAACTGATAGAGACTGTACCACCCGACATTTGTAACCGATTTCTCGGGGGAAACCCCTGCGATTGAAAACCTCAATGTACAGATCCAAAAACGACATATGACAATTTGTGATATTCAATCACGTAAAAGAAACTGGGGTGGACTTTGAAAATGCTGTGACTTTTATTTTGAAAGATAGAAGAAGTTTGTAAAGCCTCTAAACATCAAGTGTGTGAAGATGCCAACCAAGACTTTTGACCTTTGTGCAGCCAAGCATGCTTATGGTTGGCAAATACACACACACACACACACACACACCCCATTCTCCCACTGTGCCCTGCCTATACCATGTCTACTTATGATGCAATGATCTCTCACGGATGCATGTGCATTTGCTTTAATGAATATGCACATCAGTCTGCCAGTGTGTGTATGTGTGTGTGTGTGTGTGTGTGTGTATGTGTTAAAGGAAAAAAAGAGTGTGTAAATGTATGTGTCAGTCTGAGCGTGTGGGAGGAACAGTGACAGAAACAGAGTGGGTGAGTGTACAATGGCATAAGTAGGTTATAGGTAACACGTTGTTGTTTTGTGTGTGTGTGTGTGTGTGTGTGTGTGTGTGTGTGTGTGTGTGCCAGCCACATGGACTGTATGTACTATATACATCACTGAGCGTGCAGTATGTGGTTTTACCATACAGCTATAAGGCAGTTGTGTGTGTTTTCCTGCTCTGACTCATACTTAATCTGACGGCAGAGCAGAAGTGATTCCTCCATCACAGCGAAAAAAAAATGTATATATATATATATATATATATATATATATATATATACACACGTGTGTGTGCGTGTGTGTGGGTGTGTGTGTGTGTGTGTTTGTGTGCACTTATTGCTCACCACAGTGCTCATCAAGACCAAATCCTGGCATCACTCTTTGCTGTGTGCTTTTGCCCACTGCAGGGGAGCTATTTGAGCGTGTGACTGCATGTAGGTGGGTGGGCACTTCATTTTTTTGATGTTGTTATACGAAGCTATCTAGTGTGCGTATCGGTACGTGGGTGGCTGCTGCCTCGTTTTGGAAGGCATGAGAGTCGACTGTGCAGTACGTGTGCGCGAATGTGAGTGAGTTCTGATGTTAGCCAATGAATCCGATCCCTGGAGGAATTCAAAAATGAGAAATATGGGAGAAGTAAACAACAGTGACCAAGACGATCTTGGACAGGCCAGTAGTTCAACATTTCTGTGCTTAACACGACGTGACAAGAGAGAAACAGCGAGAGAGAAAGCGCTGGAAAGAAAGTGAAAGCTCAAACCACAGGAATTGGATGAGATGAAATAAAAAAGAAAGATGGAGGGATGAAAATAGAATAAAACGGGTCAAACAAGTGAGAGAAAGTGAAGGTGAGCACGTTGAGTCACGGTGCAGGAACACAACAGCTTTGCGTTCGTGAAGAGAAAAGAAAAAGAGCAAGTCACTCATGTAGCTGAATACATATATGAATGTGTGTGTGTGTGTGTGTGTGTGTGGTGTGTGTGTGTGTTTGTGTGTGTGTGTGTTTCCCCCGGAGCTAGCGTTGCCATCTGCGCACCAACGTGTAAGCACTGCTCTACGTCTGGACTGGAAAATAAAAAATAAAAAAAAATTTAAAAACAAGGCTCGCTGATCACATCCAATCTCCGCTACAAACACAACTGCACAGTAATACACTTATCAGTCTGTTACGCAACCCTTTGAACAAATGGCTTGCAGAAAATACATGAGCAGAAAGTGCTTTTTCTCAGCAACAGTGACAAATAGCAGCCCGTGGCCCGAATTCAATCTGTGAAACAGGCAGAGCATTTTAAACCAGGAAGACACCCACCTTATGGTGCCTTCCAGAGGTGGCGTGTTGTTTGTGTTCATGACAAGAGCACAGCCAAATGAAAACTCAAATTTTACTTCAGGATCACGACTGACACATGAAACTACGCCTCTCTCCTCTTCACTTAACCCGACAGAGGAAAAGCAAGAGAGAGAGAGAAAGTGAAACTGGAAGTTGCATGAGATTAAATGAAAAGGAAAGATGGGGGGGTGTATGAAAAAAAAAAAAAAAAATAACTAGTCCGGGAAAGTGAAAGTGAGCACGATGAGTCATGGTGCATGAACACAATAGCGTTGTGTTGGTGAAGAGAAAGATCAAGAACTTCCAAACAGCATCAGTTGTTGCTGTATTTGTGGCCAAAAGCACCTGAAAGCACAAGACACGGTGTTTCCACTTCAAAACTCATCAGCACTTTCAAGGATGTTCAGGGACTTTCAGAGGCTTCTGGGAAGGAAACTACCACCATACATTTAACAAGCCAAAGACTGGCAATACTGTTAAACACTCGCTTTAAAATTCTCATTTCATTACATTAACATTTCGAGACCAACCGGGCCCTCTCTCCAAATTTAAAATGATATTGTTATTGTTCTTGTAAACAATAGCGTCCTCAGATCATCCATGTTGTTGCACGGATACTTCACCTTTCAAGGTTTTCATCAAATTTACCTTTCGGCTGCAGCATGTGACAGAAAGAACTGTCACACAGGAAGAGACTGCTGCAATAAAGTGAAACATTGCAGGGTTTGAACATCATGACACTCGCTTATGAAACAACGGGCATTACATGAGAGAGGTTAAGGTCCCACACATCTCCTACATGAAGAGCAAAACCCACAGACTTAAAGAGTTGAAACAACATTGTTTAAGTCGTTCTCTGTCTCTTTGTTGCCGTCTCAGATTTCTTTGAGATAGTTTTGTATTTGTAGTTCTTGGTTGCCTTTATCGTTGCTTTGCATGTATTTGTAGCCGTCAAATACCCTCACTCTGGCTACTGTATTTAATATAAGGCCAATATAAGCTACTGTATACATTTCACTGATCTAATCACAGTCGTTCTGCTTTACTTTTCATTACATGTCTATTGTATTGTTCCTTGACACGGCTAAGGACGCGGATCAACAACTGTGCTTAAAATTAGCAGACATGCAAGGCATTTCCATTTCCATTTAGGAAATTTGCATTCACTGAGAGCTAGAAACAGTTGCAATGTGACACAGCGGGAATGTAATGGAGCCCGTGACAGTGATGTTGGTACTATGGCAGCAGGTGAGTGTGTACCAGCTCAGACAGCCATAATGGCACCTCGGGTGTTGACTGCTCCAGAAAACAATGGCAGAAGAGGTGAAACAGCACTCGATGGCTGATCCATCACAGCTGTTGGGGAAGGGGAGGGTGCGACTGTGGGGCAGAGCTGTAATGGTGGCACTGGAAAGGAGAAGGCCAGCAGGGGATGGTATATCAGAGGGGCTGAGTAACAGACATGAGTAGAGACAAAAGAGCTCGGGCTTAACCTGCAACAGCGAGGTATGAGTCTGTGGGGGGTGGGGGGGGTAAAGGAGACACAGATGGAGAGGTGAAAACACAAGAAAACGGAAATGTGAGGAGGAGAAAACAAGAGAGAAAATTGAAAGTGGAGGTGAAGAGGGAAAAGGAAGCATGTGGCAGAGCTAATTCCTCCATCAGCTCACGTCTCTGTGCCATATCTCCTCCTTCTGCCCCAGCTGCTCCCCTCCCTTTCGCCAACCCCCCCCCCGGCTTTGATGTCGTCCTTTTCTGATAAAGCCTGCCTTTTTTTTTTCTTCCCATCATCCTCACCCACCCCTCTTCTTGTCACCTTCATCCACCCGAGCCCATTTTCTACCTTCCATACGCTAATCCCCCCCCCCCCCCCGCTCTCATCTCACTCTCGGCCTCACGCTCCCTCCCCCTTGACTTTTCACAACAGGCCCTCCTCTCCTCGCTCTCCTCTGCTCCTCACCCTCTGTCTGCCTTGTTTCCCGACTCGTGCATGAGAGACACAGGTTTTCCTCTGCAAAACCCAGTGGCCATGTTGTTATTCAGTATTACACCGACTTTTACTATGCCCTCAACAGTCACTACTAACTTATGCATTCAGATGCTTGGACGCTGTTTTCATCTCGCTAGCTCGACTACAGAACAGTTTGCTGGATAAATAATCAATGATGATGGGAAAGTGTCGTCGTACATGACAAATAACTGACTGCCAAAATAAAAGTCCCCCAGTAACAGGGCACCTCAGAGGGCTTTATCAGTGTCACTGTACATGGAGGTATAAGGTTCAAGACAACCACAATGTGGCAGGGAACCAGGCTAGTAGGCTGAAGTTTGCAACTAGCTAAAGTATATAGAGCTGAGCAAATCAAAAAAATAATTCAAAGTGCAATATAATTAGAAATAATTACAGATCATTAACGTGCTCATTCAGCATTGATTCCAGGTTTACATGAAGCTCAACATATCATGAGCAATAACTAAACTGAAGCAGAAACAATTAAAGTCAATCAATGGAGAGAAAATGCACCAAATTATGACTGATTCACTGTTTCAGTCATTTTCAAGCAAAAAATGCCAAAACTTTACTGTTCTGCTGCTTAAATGGGACAATTTGCTGCTTGTTTTTTCATATATTTCTTTGCAGTTGATGCAACAAAACAAGCATTTTGAAAACATTGGGCTCAGAGTAATTGTGATGAATTTTATAGACTGATTAAAAACAAAATATTCATTAACAAAAAAAATCTGATGATGCAAGGGCTCATTAGTTGCAGCCACATATTAAGCTGTTGATCATAACTCTGTTTTACACTGACCTTATCTGTCAGACTGGCAAAATCAGACAGATGAGTCCGGCAAAGTCCCAAAGCTTCTAATTGGCTCGGCCGTTTCTCAAGCCAAGTAAAACAGACATTTAATAGAGCAACACCAGACCTATTTGCAAATACTGACAAAATTAGAGATGAGAGCGACAGTCCAGAGGTCTGGAACAAGGCTAACTTCACCCTTCACTTCATCATTTCCTCCGCTATGGTACCCCGAAGACGCCTCATCGCTCTCTCCTCGCCCTTTCTCGTCTTTCTTTGCTGTGCCTGTAAAGATGAACAGTCACCCTGCTGACATGAGCTGACACGCAGCCTGAAGCAAGTACACCCCGCCAGGACACACACACACACACACACGCACGCACGCACGCACGCACGCACGCACGCACGCACGCACGCACGCACGCACGCACACACACACACACACGTAGCCGCTGTAAAGTGTTATTTGATGTAAGCCGCTAGGTGAGGCAAGACTATTTGCACTCTATGAAGCATACAGTGGTGTTACGAGGCAAAAAAAATAAAAAAATAAAATACAGGAACACCACACTGAAACACTCACACAAGCACCATTTAAGTGCAAGGTCAGCCAGGACAGCGATTCAAGAGCTGCCAAACATAATGAAAATGACACTGCTAAAGGCAGCATTCAGCGTGAACACACAGCTTGAACAAACAATAGCACGTGCACAAAACAACATGCACACACTCCGCCAACGTTTGATATAATGCGCAGGTGAGACAGGCCACATTTAAGTGCAGCAAAGAAGGTAGTGAAGATGATACTTAAAAGCTACAATAACGTGAAAACAGTGTGAACGGGCGCATACACACACACGCACGCACGCACGCACGCACGCACGCACGCACGCACGCACGCACGCACGCACACACACACACACACACACACACACACACACACACACACGTAGCGTTTGATGTAGCGGCGAGGTTGAGGCAAGAGGCAGCAGCAGCGATGATAATCACACCATGAAAGGTGGCGCGTTACCTGAAAACACAATACACACTCTGACACACACACACATACAGTATATGTACATAATCAGCCTTTGAATCACGGCGCACGGTGATGACAGCGGCAGCATGAATACACGCGTTTAACACAATAACACCAGCATGTGGTGGAGGATCCGAGTTCAGGCCAGATGATGGTTCAAGGAGCTGTTGTGAATGCAGTGCAACGCTGTGAGAAAAGGCTCTTAATGTGACAACAGTGTGAGCATGCGATAACACGCACACCGCCTTCATTAAATGAAAAATCTCTAGGGGAGACGAAAAAGAAGAATCAAGAGCAGCGAGAGGTTGATGAAAATGGCTCTCACCACCATCTCGCTGTATGAGCTGTGTGTACAGCTCTCTCTTTTGAGGGGCTGTTTGGCTGAACATACATTACAAGACACGATGAACTGAAGTAAATGGACGCTGTTTCAAAAGGCAGAGTCTCAGCTGTGACTGAAAGACGGATTGAAAACCCCTGCGAGTGTGTTTTTCCATTTTTTTTTTTGTTTTCCAATTTGCCCCTGCGTCTGCTACGAACCTCGAGGAAATGTTAACACACAGGCAGAAAAAGGGGAAGTTTTGTGTGGTAGGGCAAACACACGCCCAAAGACTTGTTTTTGCCAGTTAGGAAGATATTGCATTGACACTTAGATACATTCACTAAGCCTACAACCCTAACTAGGCAAAGGGCTGTGTTGGCAGGGATATGTAGACAAGGTATTACCATATTTCATAATGATTATCATAATACGTATATATATTTAAAGGCCAGTCGGACACCAAAAACAGCGCACAACAGTTCTGTTAGACTAACAGGCAGGGTTTTACAACTCAGGAAATTAACGTTGCGTTGTTATGACGTTGCGTTACGTTCAGCTTTCTTTTGCCAAACGACCCTGCATTATTTTGCCAGGCTGCTTTTTTCCCCCACATAGGATTAAGGTTATTCTAATTACAGTCTTACCCTAACCTAAACCACAACCACTACATCCGGCTTGTAACAGGGGTTTTCTACTCCTCTGTCAACCTTTGCAACATACACAGACCATATGTGGATGTAGTCTAAGCTCTACACTTACCCGAACCCGAATCATTATCCGAGTTTAAATTTAAGTTTACCTTGTAGGGACCAACTTTTTGTCCCCAAACGAACTCATTTCAGTCCACACAAAGCAAGTAGGCGACTACACACTCATGCATGAACACATGCAGGCTGAGGTGTCTTGTGTGTTAAAAAAAAAAAGACCTCTTGCTCTTTCACTCACTTTTTTCCAGTGAGCTTTTCCCTCATGTTTCACTCCGTCTCTAGCTTCATTCACTTCCAACCTCTCTCCCTCTCTCTCTCTTCATCCCTTTCTGTCTTGCTCTACTTCCCACAGCCACAGGCAAGGACACAAAGAGGCCTGTTACTTCCTAAGGAGGGCAGAATCAACCCTTACACACACACACAACACACACACACACACACACACACACACACATACACACACACACACGTAGCACATTCAGCTCCGTCAAAATCTATCACATATGTTCACAAAACAAAAGCAGCCTGTGTGAGGTTATTATATGTTGAAGCATTTGTCAACTGCAAAAAACCAAAACAAACCAAAGCAAACCAAAGCAAACACACCAAAAAAAAACAAAAAAACAGTGACCACAAGTTGTTGTTGTTGGCAGGTTTGCTAATCATGTTTTTGCGAGTTTGCACTTTGTTATCGAGACCACAGCCCTGTGCTCTGGGTTGAGAGACTGAGCATGTGACCTGCAGAATGTGTGTGTATGTGTGTGTGTGTGTGTGTGTGCGCGTGTGTGTGTGTGAGAGTCAGACAAGATAAGCTAGTGCTTGTGTTAACAGAAAGTGAAAAATGTCTGTTGCTGGTGCATGTGTCTGCGGTTCATTAACTATGTGCGAGTTTACAATGAAAATAAAGCTTCCCTCGGTTAGAGGCTCCTGCAGGAGCATACGGCAGGATCCCTCTTTTTGTTGTCACACACAACACCAGCGCACACGCACAATACAATTGACCCTTCGTTAAAGCGATTACAGATTAATGAGCAGAGCACCCGCTTAATCCAGTTTAGCTTGAGATGGGGAGACGATGCCATCGGAGCTCACTGTCCGCCGTCGTGCACAACCGCACGTTGCTGGATTGGTTACCGTGGAACGGAAAACCTCTACATGAGTGGGCGCTCATAATAGCTTCCTGGTTATCAGCCAATCAGATCCTAATACAGCCATCATAATGGGCTGAGAGTATCGGAGTGACAGTGCGAGGCGAGTTCAGAGGCAGCTGCTGAGCCAGAAAGAGTAGTCAGGATATGTTTGTTTTCCCATCCTGCGTATCTTTACATAGCAGTGCCTCTGTGTCTGATCTGGTTAAACCTGAACGCATCCAGTCAAACTTAAATTTCTGCAAAATATAAAATCCTGCCTCTTAAAATAATTGTGGGACATATGCTTATTCGCTTTCTTGCTGAGAGTTCGATATAAAAAAAGATTGTGCATTAAATATGAAGCTATGAGACACGAGACAGTCAGTGAATCTCGGCAGGAGAAAGCCAGACTGGCTCTGTCCAAAGGTAAATGGAAAAACAGGGTGGTTATCCCACTCCAAAAATTAATGAACTATTCTTTTAACTATGGACTGTTGTAATTAGTTTTTGCTTTCATTTGTCATTTTTCATGTTATTTTGGAACTGATTTCAATAGGTTTTGCTGTTATTGAGGTAAAACATTGGGTAATACTAATGTATTACCTCTTATGTCACAAAGATATTGTCATGTATGGAGGGAAAGGTTTCTGCTGCCATCACTCTCTCTCAACTCAACTGGTGAATGAAACCAAGTATAGAAGGCTTTTTTTTTCCCTGAAAAAATATCTATAATGCATCACTAGAAAAAGATTAGAGAAGTGCCAACGCTCAATCATACATCCGAATTGTACAGTTTTGTTAAATGCAAACAGAGCACAACAACACTACCAATGTAACACACTCAAACTATCTAAAAAAGGTAAAAAAACAAAACAATTAGATGAAATTTATAAATAGTTCTCAACTAAAACAACCTCAAACTCCTGCAGAATTGAAGAAATGTCAATAAATTTTAGTCACTAATCCTTAAACACAGGTACCATGTCAAGGTCAATCTGTGTTAAGTGCATTACAAGCTTGTGTTATCACCCAGGGGAAACAGTGTGTAACATGAGCTGGAGAGGATTAAAGTCCGATGCTTGTGTTGTTTGCATGGACATGCGGACATACAGTGGCAGCACAGACGCACAAACGTTGTGTTTATGAGTGTATGTGTTTATTACAAGTCCTTGTGTGTACCTGCAGTAAACTACTCCAAACTTTAACAGTGTTCACCGTGCAGTCAGTAAGAGAAATGTTCCAGACGACTTCCTCCCAGGATACTTCAGAGATGAGTCAAATGTAAACAAACTGAGGTGTCCAGCAAATGAATAGTTTAACCCTAACCACCGGAATTTTATTTTTCCATCTCGTATTCCCATCTAAGCAACTCACATTTCAACAGGCTGAAAATGGGATTATGCAAAAAACACAGTGTGAGCGTTGTGTGTCGGCATGATTTGTGTTTCCCACACAGCATGTTTGTTTATGTAACTGGATGCCACTGAATCCTTGTTTATAACACATTGGATGAACAGTGAAACATATGTCAGTGACACTGTCCGTGAATAGGTGTCACTACACCTTAGAAATGTGTGTGTGTGTGTGTGTGTGTGTGTGTGTGTGTGTGTGTGTGTGTGTGTGTGTGTGTGTGTGTGTGTGTGCGTGTGTGTGTGTCTGCACTAGCTGCCAGATGGGAGTGCAAGATTCCACAGCAGGGGGATTACTGCCAGGAGACAGGCAGGGGAGCTCTCAAAAACATGTAAATATTATAATACCGCAACAAAGACCTTACTTGACTACGGCAGTGTTACAGCCTGACTGACCACAACCTCTCCACTGCAGCAGCAGCAGCAGGACTCCTCTCTCTTCCAAAATGCATGTAAGACATAAGATGATATTTCTACTGGAAATTGTGTTTGAAAAAGTGGTGGTCACATAATATCGTCACGGACTAGAAAATTGTAATTAGAACAAGTTAGCTGATTTAACATGGAGGAGTTTCTGATGACTCATGTAATATCCTCTGCCGCTATTGAAGAGAAAAAATTCACAGTCGAGTGAAAAGGTGTCAAAAACGTGTCTTGCCGTCTTTACAGCGGAAACGTACCGGGCTCCAAATGAAGAGCTGAAAAAATGCTAACAGCCAGAGAAACTCATTCAGACCACTTCCAAAGGCCTGACAACGTGTGTCACCGAGTGAGAATGTGACAAGCTGCACAAATGTGGCATTTACATCAATGGGAGCTTTTCATGTTTCACTTTAAGAGAGAAAAGGCTTCAAAAGTTGAGGAACGGTATTTCAGGGAAACTTTCCCAGGGACTCTCGTCTCTTTCTTTTTTTTTTTCAAAATCAGATGTTGATAAAATTGGCAACCTAAAATCAGGGTCATCCAATGTGGTCTCTGAGCCTGAGCAGCACCCAAGGGAACCAGATCAGGTTTTAAGGTCTGATACCAATACTGATACTTTCATTTTAACTCATTCTCAATTCTTAAAACAGACTGTTCCCTTGTGAATTTTGGTCTTAGTTTTAGAGAAGTGTATAAGAGTGTATTTATGCCACTATTGGGCATTACAGCGCTGAAAGACATACCAATGTAATTCTTTTGAGTGGGTTAGCAGCTGGGTGTGAGGTTTCACCGCAGGTTTCTACATCCTGCCAGCCTTCAAGCTTCAAGCCATTTCAAATACAATATTAGCACTATAAATACCACGAGGAAAAACACAGTCCCGAGTCTTTGTAAATCCACTGGATAAACAGATCATTAAAGATAATAAAGAGCATGTCATCATCGCTCATCTCTCCCTGGGGCTTAAGGTTGGGAGGCTATGCTATCAGAAATGAGAAATCATGATGGAAAGTCAGGGTGAGGAGGAGGAGGTGGTTTGCACTTTGCACTCTCTCTCTCTTCATCTCCAAAAAGCGAGCCAAGCCGCGAAGGAAACTTCAGACCTCTCGGTCACTCAGCTGCGCGGAAGAACGAGCAAGTGCCAGGGCATGTGGCAAAGCCAAAGCGTCTTAATGACTGGCACTACCCGGCCTGTGTGTGTGTGTATGTACACGATAGCCTGTTGGCCGCCCCCCCCCCCCCCCCCCCCATTTCTTTCCATTAGTGTGTGTTCAGCAGCCGGGGTTTGGGGGGCAGGGAGGATAATGTAACGCTGACACTTGAGGAACGGCGAGTGTCGTCCCTCCATTGTGTTGTGGGGCAATTATAGCAAACGAGTCTAACAAATGCACAATGTATAATTCAGAACATCCTGCATTTCTGCACCGCGCTTCTTCATGCCAACAGTATTCGTTACCAGCCCAGTAGATAAGCATCTATTTTTAATGTAATGACCCTGCTGTTTTCACTTATTTATATGTTTATTACAGCTCTAAATGTTAAGGCTTTTAGCTGATGATCTTTTGAGGAGCTTTCTAAAATCACTGTTATCTTGTATTATGGTCCATAATTTTTGGCTCATGCGGGTTTAACAACTAATTCTCCAGAGAGTGGTGAACCATGCAATTACAAAAAGGAGAGTTTCAGAGTTGTTTATTCGATTAGAAAAGGAAATCCATTGGCTAATAAGAGACATGAATGTTCTTTGAATCATGGTTGAGATGGTTATGTTGTGCATTTAGTGAAGAGTTAAAGCCACGAGGCAATTAACTTGGCTTAGCATAAAGACTGGAGTCAGCTAGCCAGCCTCTGTCAAAGTCAGACTTTAAAAATCTGCCTACCAACACCTCTGAAGCTAAATAATTAACAGGCTGTACCTTGTTTGCTTAACACGCACACAGACTGAGAAGTAAATATGATGATTTGTGGTTTTATCCTGAGTTACGGAGCTGTAGAGAGCCAGGCTAGCTGTTTCCCTATAGCTTTCAGTCGTTGTGCTAAGCTAAAAAAAGCTAATCAGCTCCTGTCTCTAGCTGCAAAGTTGGTGTCAATTTTCTCATCTCGCTCTCTGCAAAAAGCAGATAAGAGCATTTCCCCAAATGTCAAACCATCTCTTTAAGTAGCCTAAATGTTAAGTATATGCTCCTGTCTTTTGTAGCAAAATACTTGGGTTATAACATAAATATGCCAATTTAACTGTTTGAGCCCTTTAAAAAGGATCCCATTGTGAAAACAAGTTCATTAGACCAGTAGTTCCTAATCTGGGAGTCAAGACCGCCCAGAGGGGGATTACAACATAAATCTGAACAGCGAGATAACTAAACAGAAGAGGAAGGCAGACAGAGCCATTTTTGTTTCATAAAATTTCTTTTTCTGATTTTTTTTTTCTTGTAAATTGCTGCGAGATTTCACATCTTCAGGCTCCCCAAAAAATATTCTAATGAAAGCGTCTGCATGATTGGTTGAACTGCGTAGACGTGCAGCCTGTGACGTCTAGACAAAAGCCTCTCTCCCTCACCATCCTCCAAGTCAGTCTCCACACTCCTTCCTATGGATCTGATCTCTGGGAAAGAGATTCCTCTATTCACTCAAAGCTTGGAAAGCGCCGTGAAGCACAGAGCAAAGACCTAGCATCCATCTATGGACCTAAGGCGTGGGACTTTCCCCCCTCTGCTCGTCAAGGAAGCCTTCTTTAATAATGCAAGGCGAGGATCTCTGCGACAGGGCCCATTCCTGGAATACCTGACACAGGGTAGCTGCAGGAGGAGGCCTTAACTAAATTCTGCTGGATACTGGAATCCGAACCATTTGTGGTGCGAACATTGGCCGACGCTGTCGACATTCCACCTGGCAGTAACACTAAATACACCTGAGAACTGCTGATCTTTATACACTACGGCCTCTAAATATTTATGAGGTGAGGCTTCGGGGCTGGTGGAGCAGCTACTGTACTCATCAGTGGGATTATTTGACTGCAGAAAATGAGCGTTTCATGCCCTGTGGTGAGGGAGACGAACCAATGAAGCGTGCAGAGAGGGGGGGATAGTGGCAAGCACCCGTTTATGTTGTATGTGTGTGTGTGTGTGTGCTGATGACACTGCAGAACCAAGTAGAGACAGAGAAGAGAGGAATCACCCTCCGCACCACGCTAAAAGAGCTGGTCTAGAGCCAGTGAAATGATTTATTCCTCTCTGGTAAAGAATAGAATAGAAGGTCAGGAGGGCTGAACACAGAAATGACCTCAGAGGCACTCACGCTGTGTTGATGGGTATGAGGAAGGGTGGGGCTGGTTTTCAGATGAGCCCTGTGCCCTTCAAAACAAATATTCGGGGTATCCCGGTTGCTCAGGAAGACGGATATGGCCCGCTCGCAAGATTTGACTCATATCTGCCGTGATATTATCTCTCGTGCTTGAATATTTCCTGTCACTCCCCTATTGAATATGATCAAAAAACAAACAAGTGGTTGGTTGATATGTTTCTCATGTTTCCAGATTCTCTACAAACGGGGCAAGCAACCGAGCGCATGTTTATGCTGGCAGGGAAAACTCAACCTACAGCACTGCATAAACAACATACCTAGTGGCATTGTGGGTAGACAGGAAGAGGTTAGAGCAAAAACACCTCAGCTAGAGGGTGAGGGAAGGGGGGGGGGGGTGTTCTTAGTCCTTGTTGCAGGAACAAAGATTAAGCTACAAGAAAGCCAACAAGAAGCAAGTAGGCCAAACTGGGCTGAGGGCAAAACATCAACACTGACTGTATCTCAAGTCAATAGGCGATGCAGGTTCTCCTGGCTGTGCCACAGATTAGCTGTCAGCCCCCGTTCTGAACACTTTCCTGTTGCCTGTGTCTGTGAGAAAATCCTATTTAAATGTAGATGACAGAGCCACCGCTTCTACCTCCATCTCCCAGTCCCATCCTCCGTATCTTCACCACCATCACCACCACCACCACTACCACCCCACCCTCATTTTCTTTTTGGCTCCGTGAGTCTCTCTCTGTTGCTGCAACTGCAGTGAAATCGAAGATATTTGACGGACCGTGACGCCTGCAGGAAAAAAGCCGCCCCCCCCCCCAAAAAAAAAAACACACACACAATCACACTTTGAAGCACGATGCCAAGATAAACAAATCAGCTGTGGCTATATGGCGCACATACACAAAGAAGGTGATAATGCACATCTTAAAAGAAGGGTCAGGAGGAAAGATATTCAAAATGTGGGCTAAGAATGGATGTTTTATTCATGCGTGCTGTTCAAAAATATAGATCCAAAACTGTATCATTTATTTACAAGCACATGGAGAGCACACACACATTGCCAAAATACTAAGAAGCAAAAATACACCCTTGAGGCTTTGCTTCGAACCCAGTAAAGCCCCAAAGCATTTCAAAAAGCTGCATTAAGATGTCAGCATGTGAGCTTTGTGTGATGCTTTTACCAGCATGCTTTATTCCCGCTAATTGCTCTCAGTAACATAAACATCTGGGCTCATCTCAGAGGATAAGGTTCAGTTTGCTGACCAGAAAATGAAATACAATTTCAGCATAAACTTCAGCCACAAATTCAGATTTACAAGCCAAGGTTAACTGGTGATAACTGCAAATAAAATGTAGAAATGTTTTTAAATCAGTTCTACAAAGAAAATGTCATGCTTTTCTTTTACTACATTCCCCTGCACAGTTTGATTTGTTGTAAAAAAAAAAATCCATCATCAACACTCCAACTGTATGTTTAGCCGGGCTTGTGATCAGATGAGCGGCACTTCAGTCACCGTGGTTAACCTTTGACCTTGAATCTAACCTATGACCACAGTTATTACGGCGGCATCATAAATATGGGAGGACAGACTTCAGCTGGAGCTCATATATATATATATATATATATATATATATATATATATATATATATGAACGTGACATCTGATGTGTATCTTTTCAATGCAGATAAAACTATCACAGGTTGCAAGTGTATCTGCTTCAGACACACATGC
Source organism: Seriola aureovittata (assembly GCF_021018895.1). Classification (NCBI taxonomy): domain Eukaryota; kingdom Metazoa; phylum Chordata; class Actinopteri; order Carangiformes; family Carangidae; genus Seriola; species Seriola aureovittata. The sequence continues at coordinate 13,885,368 of NC_079386.1, forward strand.
CAGCCGGCCGGATCCCTCCACAGACTGGCTGTGGAATCTTTCAGTCAAACAAAAGAAGCCTACTTGAATGCCTTTGTTTGGGGCTAAGCTTATGATAAGGTGTCTCGCCTACTATGACCTTGCTGCACTGCCCACATGAACACACAGAACAACTTTCATTGCATCACAGCCAACAGTGATCCAGCATGTCAAGGAAACAGGCAAAAAATGTGATCAAAAATGAGTCATTTCTGCCTCAAAGATCATTCCCACCTGCCTCTTCTTCCAGTAACCAATGTGTCACAGCACCTGACGTTAGAGCTAGATCATACATGGATACAAAATCCCCTTCTGTAGTTGCAGTGACAGTCTGCAACCCAACGCTTCATCAGTCTTTGTGTCTGCATTGATCAGGTGGGTAACAACTGAGGCCATCTCCTGCTGGGGAAAGGCTGCAGCTGCCCCAACACAAACACTCTTATTAGCATTAAAGATAACCAGGGGACATGTCTGCTTGTGCTATCTATAAAATTAAGGTTGTAAAAAGCTCCTAGGTAATGAACTGGTGGTCAAACTGGGGTCTGAGGATCTGTGAGAGGCACGTGGGCCTTAAAAAAGGGGTCCAATCAGATGTAGAGAACAAGTGAATATGTCAATTTTATAAAAAGAAAATGGTAATTACTGATTTTAATGTGATTCCCATATATCAATACTACATCAAAAGAAATAATATGACATGTGAGGTGAGGCAGTCATGGGTGTTTGTGTGAAAACCCACAGTGTAAACAAACAGATTGGGACATTTCCCATTCACAACCAGCCCATAAAATGATTAAATCATAACCCGGCTCTTGCCCCCCCCCCCCCTTTTTTTTTAACCGTGGCCCCTGTCACATACCTCGGCACACAGCTGGGCGAGGAGCGGTCCACCTCCCACGTAGCGTACAGGTTCATGTGGACCGGCCGGTTGGAGGTGATGCTGACCGGTTTGGAGGGCTGCATGTGCGGCGAAGGGACGCCCCCAGTCCGCGGGAGCCCTCCTCGCTCCGACATCCTGGAGGCTGAAAACGGGCGTTCAGACGGAGCTAATGGGAGGAATACCCGTAGTAGCCTGGCTTCTCCGTGTGTGTGTGTGTGTGTGTGTGTGTGTGTGAGATAGAGAGTGTGCTGTCCTTTTTTTTCGGTGCTGTCGGTCCTCCTCCTCCTTCCTTTAAGCCTTGTTTTTTCAGGCGGTGCAAATGCGTAAAACGCTCCCGTACAACGTTACAGTCAGTGCAAACGGAAAGTTGCTAATCGCCGCCTGATAGTGAAAACATTGCAGTCGTCGGGCAGCGGGGGGGGGGGGGTTTGTACCCGAAGGCAGGCGGCAAAAACCCCGCGTCTGTCTCCGTGTGTCTCCCTCTCTCTGTCTCCCTCTCTCTGCTCCTGCGCTTCAACTTCGTGTGGGCTCGGTGTGCTGCTGGTTCTCGGTGCAGGAAGCGGAAATTTTCTCTCGCAGAAGTCGCACAATGAGCAGAAAGCAGCAGCGAGCTACGCCTCTTCAGTTAGAGGACGTAAAGTGACTCCTGAGCACGAGCGCGAGAGGGGGGGGGGGGGGGGGGGGGTGGTTGGTGGGGTGGTGGCCAATCGTAAGCTGTAGTTATGTTACTGTAATTTTTTAAATCATGCGTTTCCTTTCATTATTATATAGTTGTCTTTCAATTTTTTTATATACATTTCCTTTAGCATATGTGTACATCAACTAGTATTTGCAGTATATCGGTGTATATTTAGTATATATGTTTTTGTGGCATGTGATTCGATTGTCAAAATTGTTTTTATTTTTAAAGGTTGTGCTACATTACACTTAGGCTAAAATCACTGAACTAGACGGAGGGATAAAAATTTGTTTTAAATTATTTAATGTATTTTTTAATTATTTTTAATTATTTTCATTTGTTTTTTGTAGCCTATTGTTCTATTCTACTATTCCATTCTATTGTTGACTTTCAAGATTTAATTTATTAAAATATAATATAATTTATAATAATAACAATAATTTTGGCATATGAGGTTATACTAGTTAACCCATTACATGTAGGCTGGAAGGTGGATGTCATACCTCCTGACCATGTGGGATATATTGAATATATTCTGAAATATATTTTAGAATATACAGAAACTGCTCTCGCATGTGACTGAGGAATAATCATTTCCTGTATATTCTGCTATTACTGTATCTAACACAGTATATATAGTCAGAATATCTCTATATAAGCCGGTAGACATATGGTAGTATAATATATCAGTACTGATTATTTTCATCTTACATGAAAAACAGGTAAACTCATGAAATGTACCCACAGATACAGCTGCCTTAAAGGCGTGGTCAGTGTTTTGGCTATAATGTGCATTAACCTAAAGCCAACTAACAACAGCATTTTGCAGTGTCAAAGGTTAGCAAAAAGGTTGCAATTCACCTGGACAGGACTGTATCTTGAATATTTTATGGTTATCATTAAATAAACAAATCAAATTGATTATCAACACCTTTCCCTCCTTAAGAGTGGCACTGATTTAAACCATAGATAAACTTTGGAGCTAATATTTACCCATCATTCACTGCTTTTCCACTCACTCCACCTGAATATTACTCCCTGTATCTGAAGAGAACTCTTTCATACATAAAGCTTATGTGTATTCTGGCAGGTTACTGAGGATCAGCATATGGGTAAGCTTTGTGGATTGTTCTGTTTTAGGCCCATATGGCACAACGACTGGAGTCTCAGGTGTTGCTGAAATTATTCCCATTAGTCATACACACATAAGAGCTTACACACACACACACCTTCTTTCATCTGTTATGAGCAGACAAATATACAAAGGTGCAAAACCGGTTACAGTCTGTGGATTCAGCTCAACTGTCATATATGACAAGAAGAGGGAAACCCCAGCTATTAACGTCCAGGGCTTGTTAGTCTCACATCCAGAGGGCTCATTATGAGGTAAAAATGTGTTGTTCATGTATTTTTCCACTTCTGTTTCACCAACTAGAAGCCTTACTTCACCCTTTTCCCCTCTAAAACAGACACCATGGTGCAGGTCTCCCAGGGTTTGGCTGCCCTGACAATGCAGCATGAAACAGGTGACAAAGGCTCACGTAACAAATACAGGGCTATGATTACAATCTCTGGATCTGAATATGAATCAGAAGTCACCGACGTCACCGCACAGCTGGTTGCCATCAGCTTGACGTTTCTCTATGGGCAGATTATCACAGCTGCGATCGGGGCTTACAACAACATTATGGTCATGGATGGATGTGTGCTGCTCTGACTGGCTGAGGATACACTCACAACTAGAAACATAATGAACATTTACCACAACATTCTTATTGAGATTTAGACAAAGTCTCCCTGAGGATTATGCTACCTTCAGGGAATGTTGGAAATATGACAATTGAACAAATGAAAATCAAATGACTGGAGGCTGTTGCTTGTCGAGGAGTAAATAACCACTGGTAATAATGCTGTAACAGAGAGCAAACAGCTAGTGTGTACTGTATGTTAGTGTTGTATGCGTGTGCAGTATGTTCTCTCTGTAACTTTCATCATGCATATTTGTTTATATGAAAACCATTAAGACATCAGTTAAATGGATTTTTAATTACAGCACTGTGCTGCTTGAGTCTTGGTTAAAAAAAATTAGCTACTACAAAGAAAAATGTTGGTATTTCCAACCACAAGTACTTGATAAACTAGTTTAAGTTCAACATGCGTATGAAAGGCTATAATCATAGTCAAATTTGAAGCTGGTTTGTATACTTCCTCTTACAACATGCCAATTTAACCACAGTAGAACTCAGCCTTTTGGCATTTGCTGTCAGTTTTGTGTTTTCTCATGTCATGCTGCCATTAGACGTGGTAAGCCTCTCGCAGGTCTCATTCCTCTTCGACTGAAGGTTTGACACTCGGTGCAATCAGCTGCTTCACTGATGAGCTAGAATTAAAACCATGCAGACTCTTTGTTGTCAGTGCCTCGCTCTGGATAATCAGCTGAATGACTTAAATGCAGTGCAAAACCCCTGCTCTTTTTAACAGGCTTCTCCCACCACCAGCTCCTGCCATTGATAAAGAGATTAGAATCAAGCAGATTAAAACATGGTCACGGGATAATCCTGGGTTACTTTTTACACAGCGCCCCAAATCTGCCAGGTCATCAAGTGACACTGGACACGCTCCAAATCCAACGTCAAAGTCAATTAAGTTTATTCCTTCTCTTATGCAACACGGCGATACTTCCTATATGTAGAGCTATGCAGCATGCATTCACATTGTATTGGGCAGTGCATACAGTATTTGCATTGAAATGGAATTCCTTGGCGTAATGCCAGGGTTTCACCTGTTCCCATCTGAATTTTATAAATGCGTAGATGATTTCTCCTTTCAAAATGCACCAATTCATATATATATATATATCATGGCTGAAACTAATGACCATTTTAACTATTGATGAATCTATTCTTATGGGACTGCTGAAAATGACTTTATCGGTGTAAAATTATAGTTTTACAAGTCATTTAGGTTTAAAGAGACTCTTTTAAACTCTGATTGCAGGAGTAAACAATAACAAAACACTGAATGGATGGTTGGCTCTGTGGGCAGTATCATCACAGTCTGTCGGCCATATTGAAACAATGAGGGGCGCTGGCAGGTGAAGATATGCTTACATGCCAGGAGATGATGTCATTAGGGGCAACTGTCCCACTCTCAAGCGTGTAACTGTGAAAATGGACATTTGTCGTCACAAATAAGACTATGCAAATACCCACTGCAGCCATCAGTAGTGGTGCTGTTGTATTTTTAAGACAATGAAGGCGTTTTGTTTGAACATGCTGCTGCTCCCTGTGAATGTGAACGCGTGTGCACTAGTGACCGAGTCATTACGGGGCTGCTGCAGCTATTTAGGTCACTGTGCTTCCTAGATGGTCAGGTGACTGTCACGTTAAGAGTCATCTACTGCCCCCAAGCGGTGGAAACGTGGACTGCACCTTGTTGTATTGGAAAACAACGGCAGCAGCAAGGGGCCTTCATGTTTGTGAGAATTAATGAGTCATTACTTGAAAGTCTGATGCATTAACCCCCAAGTCCCTCATGCATGTGGTGCTCCCCTGTTCACACTGCGATGACATCAGTGTTACCACAGCAACCGATTTGGTAAAAGACCTGAGTCAGTTGATCTTTTATAATAAGAAAGGTTGTCTGTCTCGGGCCAGGCCCCGATGCCCCACCTGGTGGAGCATGTGCCATTTGTGCTTAGTCTTTGCCCCGACGGCCTGGGTACGAGTCTGGCCTGTGGCCCTTTGCTGTGTACCATCCTCTCTCTCTCTCTCTTATGACTGTAATAAAGGCAAAAGCCTGAAAAAAATAACTTAAAAAAATGAAAAAATAGTCTGTCTCCAACTTTCTCTCTGAGTGATCATGTTACAGTTAATTACAGCTGAAATCACAGCTCAGTCTTTATCTTTCATTTATGTTTTTGGTTATTTTGTTAGACGAAGTCAAGTTAGCCTATCAGGACCAGGCAGTTTGTGACATCATTTGGAGGTTCCATCAAAAAACTAAGAAACCTGTGTAGTGTGTAGTGTGTATGATGTCATAATGTCACAAAGATTCCATAATGTATGTGCCTTTGATGCATCATTAAGTTTCCCAGGTTCAGAATTAGATTCCCCAGAGAATACTAAACATCACACCATTTACAGTTGGATGGTACTGGACGACACACAAAAGTCAAAAATCCCAGAGAAGAAAACGACTTGACATCATATCATGAAGCCATCGCAGAAAAACACGGAGGCTTCTGATCCCCCCGCCTGCAGATGTGAAGACACAAGCGGCATAGATTATGAAAAGCTCCGCATATTCATCACGGTGCTGACGCTGAAAGTGCTGAAGAAGTGTGGCGTCGCGATAACCCGCAAGCAGGATGAGTGGGTGACCCGCACCAAACGTCTGTTGGAAAAGATCGAGGATGGACTCATTGTCCGTCGAGGATTCTGCCCCAATGTCAAAGACACCAAGCGGGTCTGCAAGGCTGTGGTCAAAGACCTGCAGAAAGAGTTCGGGGGACAACGCAAACTGGAGACTGCGATTCTGTTACAGCAACCGTCTCTGGACACTGTCGTGGTGAAGTGTTTTCAACAGCACATCCGGCAGCTGTCGCACTCTGTTCAGCCTGACACCAACAACTACAGCATTCGCAAGTTTATTCAGGACTTCTTGTTGGCCGCTTCAATAGTAATCGGCGGCTCATTATTATTATTATTATTCGTATAAACATCTAGAAGCATCAGAGCCCGCTGGCAGGTGGAGTAGGTCATAACACACAACAGCATTGGCCTGTCCCCTGTCAGAAAAGGGCCTAATAGTGAATCAGTGGGGACCCAGGCCCCAACAACAAGGTCAGGGTCTCCCTGTGACGACGTGGGTTTCCTCCGGGTGCTCCGGTTTCCTCCCACACCCCAAATTTGGATAATAAACAAATCTGAATTATATTTTTGACGTTTGAAAGAACTTCTTTTTAAATTAGAGCCATCTATAATAATAATACTCTGTCATCATAGATATCATATTTATCATGTTGAATATTGCTCTTAATGTGCAAAGGAAACTATAACTAAATGCTATAAAAATAGAGTGGAGTAAAAGTACAATATTTTCCTACACAAAATGTATGCTCTGTATCCAAGTACAAGCTTTATAAATTTGTACAAAAATACACTTGGGTAAACTTAGTTACTTCCACTTCTACATATAGGCACCAATATCAATATACAAGATATATTGTTTTGTTGATTTAGTTATTTCTGGCCTAAAAGTAGTTTAAGTTTTTAGGGAGAGCAAAAACTGTAAAACTTCCACCATGTATGTGTGTAATCGCACAATGTAAATTCATCCTCATGACATTGAACTCCACTATTCCAAAAATTACCACAGAAGCCTCAAAGTAAATGAGCTGCTTCTCCTCTCAGCCTATAGTCACTTATCTTATGACTGGATCAGCTGACTCACACTTGGCATGCACTCTACATTCTACCACTGGCACATGATTACCTACTGTCAGTGAACACTTACAAAAACTGATGAACTGGAATCAAACTAAATGCAAATCTAGGGGCAGACCAGTGGCAAACTTGTGTCATCATTTCATTTATTTACAAAAAACAGAAAAAACCCAAACATAACATGGTTACAGTGAAAAAATAACCAACAGAGGAAATACATGTCACTACCGTCATGTGACACTGATTACGTGAGATGTGTCATGAAAGCAACGTCTATTTATAGTTTTAAAAAAGGGGAGAGAAAAAAACACATATTTACTGTCACTGGTCTAACAGGTGTCTGCATCCTCTGAAGTTAAAATCTGAGTGTGGGACTTCCTCTTTCATTTCCTGTTGTGGCTTATTCTCTCGCAGTGCCTCATCACGGCGTTTCTGCTTTAGAATTTGAACTCTTTGTATTTCTTAGCGCCACCTCTCGTGTCCTGTGGCTGGGCCTTCCTCTTCTTTTGCTGTTAGATGACAATGAAACAGAGAGGGGGGTGGGATTAATATTCAAATGTCACCACAAGAGGAAATCAAATATATTGTGAACCACACTACGTTGCCAGGCCCACACTTCCTTTAGTTTATAAATAAAACACAGGCAAAATCATGTATTCGTCCTACGCAGGCCCCGATCTGTTAATCATGTGGCACTTAAATGTGACCAAATGTTAAATGTTCGATGATGCAGCTGGTGATCTGTTACTGGCAATGTGTTTTCTCTTAAAACCAAGAATTATAGTGCAATTTAACAAACTTAATAGTAAGTAAAATTATGTAACTAATAGAGCACAAATAAGCTTAAACAGCCTTTTAACACAACTAAATTTAAACTACCGTTACTTAAAACAGCCACACTTGCTGAAATATGAAGCTGGAGTATAACTTGAGCGGAGACACTGATTCGGAGTGTCTGTACCTTCTGTTTGGCAGCGTGCTCGGCCACCATGTCACTGAAGTCCTCCTTCTCCACCTGGGCCTGCTGCTCCCTGACGTGCTCCTCGTACTTTTGGGTCATGGCCATTGGGTCCAGCTCCAGCTCCTCTGGGGCCAGGGCCACCTCAACACCCTGTGACTCCTGCCCTCCACCCGCCTTACGACCTGCCATAGCCTGGAGACAGCAGAGGGGAAAAATTAAAAGGAAGGAAGACAGAGGAGGAGAGAAGATTGTACGAACATAAACACAAACATATCTCATCTTAGGCTCATAAAGAGTTGTCTTACCCCTGACATATCATAGATGTGTGTTGAGGCCATCATTGCAGCTCCTACGGGGCCAGTTCGTCTCTCAGGGAGCACCGTGAACAGCTGTGGCGTCTCATTTCTGTGAACACAACAGTACGGTCAAGAACATGAAAGCTGCAGAGTGTTTTAGATTGTATTAATAATTTTGCAGCTGGTGGTCACTTCCAGCTTCCAACATTAACTGTTAACTTTAGTTTTATACCATTCAAAATACCCAGAAACAGTTCTAATCACAATACAACTGATTTTCTATGTAATGCAATAATTACACATTAGTTATGTTTTATTGTTACACACGACTCATTTATCAAATTCAAAAATACCCCAATTTGATATATTAAGTTTTTTTGGTAAAAGTTGCATATCTTTTTTTAAATTTAAAATATTCTACGCCCTTTAAATAAACCCATTAACCAAAAACTGCATGTCAGCTGCTCCCTCTGTTTCCATCAGGAGCACTGGTGCTGGGGTTAAATTAAAACAGCACCACAGCTGTGACAGAGCAGAGCGACACTCACCCGTCCATGGCCTCCTCGATCTTCTTCTTCCTCAACTCAATCAGCTCTGGGGTCTCCATGCCGGCGGGTACTGATGAGAAACCTCCGGGGGTGATCAGTCCACTGAAATGCACAAAATGAAATACAGTACATGATGAGTTCATCCAAGTCTGTCCATCTCCATGAGCGCATCTTTGTATGAATATTAAGCACTACATATTATGGAGCAGTGACAGTGATCTGACACCTGTGGATATTAACCCTTACCTGACACAGATGGAAAAAAGACAGCGTACAACAGCTGACCTAGCCCAACTTGCTCCGTTTTAATACTAACGAGGGCTTTAATCCCAAAGTTCACAGACCAGTTGATCTTGTAATTACATGGTAAATTATGTGTGTGTCTCTGTGCATTAATGAGAATGGAAATAAAAAATAAAAAAATTGCCATTTAACCTTGCAGCTCCTTGAACAGAGTGCGACAGGCAGAGCTACGTTTAGCAGCATGGCTCTTAAGTCTAAGTTTTTATTTCATCTAAAACAATACACATTAAAAATAAAAACAAATATTATATATTTTTATATTTTGGATAAAATTTTCCCACTGATGTTTTCTGCCCACATATAAAACCTTAAAAAACACCTTGTATTTTGGAATGAGACTCGTCATGATTCATATTTTTAAGCTTCTTGATTGAAGTGTTGACTATAATTTGCACATCAAGTACCTATCTGCTGGTGTGAAGAACCCGGTTTCGTCTGGTTTCTCCTCGTCGCTCTCCTCCTCCTCCTCTTCCTCTGATGACTCCTCGTCCGAAGGCTCCAGCTCTCCCCACGGTGTGTGGTCCACCTCCTCCTCCTCCGCCTTTGCCTGAACACACAGACACATTCCTCGTATCAGTTAAACACGCAAGAATCTGAGTGTGTACAACCTTCATGAAGTGAAAGGGTTTCTAAGGTTTATTAAAATAAAATGTAAGAAATACATAATAACTAAATGCCCAAATCTTTTCCAGGAACAGGGGGAGCTTATGTAAGATTATGTGAGCTTATGAAATGTAGGAACCTATGTTTTGTGTGTTGTCTTGTTACCTGGAAGTCTGCAGCATTGGTCCCAAACACGTCACCATAAAGAGGTTTGCCCATTTCATCTACAGGCGGCTTGCCCCAGCCTCCAGCGTGGTATCCAAATGTGCAGTTCTGACAGGCAGAGGAACAGAAGGATGAGGACAAACACAAGCTCAAGAAACCAGAAAAATTAGACATGCTGAAATGTATGTAACCCAATATTTGGGTTTCAGAAGAACATTGATGGAAAATATTTTTTAACTATTGACTTAAACTGGTTTGATTTGTATTTGTCTTTCCCGCAGCAGGACATGTGCCTTGTCTGTGCCTTTACCTCTGGAATGGGGGAGTTGAGTCCGGGGATCTTGAGGTTGGGGTAGGAGGGAGGGGGGCCGTACCTCTGCATGGCTATCAACCAGGGAGGAGGCACCTTGTGGGCGTTCTAGGACAGAAGAGATGAAGGAAGGTCACTCACAAGCACCGTTTTTTCAATAGGTGCTCCTTGTGGTTTTTGCAACAGCGGCAAAGTCAAAACAGATCTGGATTCTTTGTAAAATACTGGTTCAGCTGAGCTGCTACTGAAGCTTTACAAAAGAAAAAGTTGTTCAGGTATATTTGGTTTGTAACTGTCATGTCATTATCTCAGCTGTTGTGTTCCTCCTCTTGTTTCTGTGTCTGTGTTTCTGAATGAACAAGTCTTGTTACTTCTCATATTACAGGAGGAGATTCATTCATTCATTAATTTCCTTTACTTTTTGTGTCTTAGGATTTATTATGTGGAACTCACAGGTCCGACCGGCATGCCCAGAGCGATACGCAGCTCATCAGACAGATCACCTGGCTTCTTCTCTTTCAGTCGAGTCTCAAACTCTTTACCCTGCAGAGATAAAAAAAAAAAAAAAACAAAACAAAACAAACACACACAAAGAAGGTCAGTTTAAATGCAAAAAGAAAAAAGGAAAAAAAGCTTGCAGCAGCACTGTCATTCTTTTTGATCCTGGGTGATCGCAACTTTAGTTACATTACCCACTGGACAGGAAGTAGATTTTCCTGAAGGTAGGATAACTGTGAGAAATGGTTGAATTCTCAAGGATGTAGTACCTCATAGTACAGGTCTCCGTGGATCGTGAGCTTAGGTTTGATCTGCCATTTGAAGAAAGCGTCATGGAGCTTCTGGTAGTCGATGTCGATCTTTCCCATCTTGGGACGAACCTTCTCTCTCATTTTGGTTTTCATGGTTTTGGCGTCCTCCTGTAAGCGAACAAAGAAGAAGTGGTTTGTACTGCATCGTTGTATGGAGGATAGTAAAGCTGAAGGGTTTCTGTGATTTTTGTAAACCCACCTTCTCCTGCAGGGCCTCCCTCATCTCCTGGATTCCTGTTCTCTTGATGAACTCTGGGAGCTCAAATGGAGGTTTCTCTATACCTCTCTTGCCCTGCAGATACTTCCTTTTGAAGCACCAGTGGCGGGGCACCGGCACTGTGTTCCTGGTGGCTTTTAGGTGGACCAGCAGCTTGGGCTCCTGAGCTGTCACATCATGCATCTCCACAACATCTGGACGGGCCACCAGCTGGAGCAAACAGGCAGAAGAGAGATTACATGAAAGGTCATTGTCTTTATTTGTCTCGAAAAACATCCATTTCCTTTTAGACTGCAAGAACAGAAAAAAGGACCAATCTAAATTTACCTGCTTGAGTTCAGCCACAGTCAGCCTGTTCATCCTCCTCAACTTCTTCTTGGACAGTTTAGGTGCATCTGGTCTGATTTCCTGTACATGAAAATACATTTAAAATCTTTTAACACTTAAAGAAAGCAGGTATTTGTTTTCTGTTCTGTTTTCCTAACAGGTGGAAGGATTCAAACCTCATCACTATCGTCGCTGTCTTTCTTCTCCTCCTCGAATCCCTTTTTCCGCAGCACGGCTGTGTCCTGCTTCTCTGCCTTCTCTGGCTCCTTCTCCTTTTCCTTCTTAACATCGTCTGTCAGCTGGGAAAGAAAAAGAAACGATTGAATTACAGCAAAACCAAAGCAAAAGCGAAAATACACTTTAAGCAACAAAACATTATCTGCAACCAACATTTAAGCCTCCTGCACGCTCATGTTTCTTACCTTGAACGCCTCGAAGATCCTCTTGAAGAAGATGTAGTTGGGGTCGTAAATCTCCGGCTCCTCTGTGATGTATTCGATCTCTACCTCTGGCTCTTTCTCCTTCTCCTTCTCCTTCTCTTTCTCTTTCTCCTTCTCCTTCTCTTTGTCGCCACCCTCCTTCTTCTGCTGCTGCTCCTGCTCCGCCTGCTCCTTCTTCTCCTGAGCTCGCTTCTTCTTGCTCTTCTTCTTGCGGTTCCTGCGCTTGCGGTTTTTCTGAGAAAGAGATTTGTTCATTATTTTAAAAACCATAAAGAGTTCCAATAACTACAAAATATTCATGACAAACGTGAAAAACAGGTTCATTAATACATTATGCACCGGTTAATATTTGGATTACAACATGGCAGCACAATCATATGGCCTAATTTGGGTGATGCTGTGCGCACACACACACACACACACACATACACACACACACACACACACACTAGAGGACTGCGATAGTGGTGTGAAATCTGCACAACAACCGCACATATGCTTTCATTTATGAATGAGATCTGACTCAAATATCTAATGTGATACATTTCTCTGGTGCTGAAACTGTGAATTTGCCTCTGCATTACCATGAAGCGATGAGTCAAGTGCCTTGTTTAGTATGTACAGATCCCTCATGCCCTGTCTTAAAAGCACCTTGTATTCACTGTAAGACGGTTGGAGAGAAATACTTACATCTTTCTTAGACATTTGGCTTTCGTCGTCTTCTGTCTCAGACATGACTGGACCAGAGGAGTTTGCCATGTCCATGTCTGCTCCCTCATCATCATCATCCTCCCCTTCTGAAAGGTAGAGAAGATATAATGAGAAGAATCAGACCCCCAAAAGCTGCTATTCCTTTTTTTTTTTGGTCGGTCAGGGAAAACTCAGTCGATAGCTGCACTCACCTGCGGGGTCGGTGAGCTGTTCCTGTCTTATCTCCTTCAGCTGGAGGATTTTCTCCAGAGCCTGGGGGATCTTAGGTCCACTGATACTCACTTCCTCACTCTGCCAGGCCTGGAATGGAAGCAAAAGAAGTAGTACAGAAGAAGTTGTGATTAGGTGAGTGTACAGTACAAGGTAGACTCCCACTGTAAATGAATGAAAGATGTCTCTGAAACTTATAACACATAAAATCACATGAAGAGGAAAAAAAGTCTGCTCACCTCTCTGTTGTCCTCTCCTGGAGGAGGCGGCACTCTTTGCTTCTGGGTCGGCATCATACTCACACCGGGAGGCAGCGGCCCACGAGGATCCAAACCTACTACACACAGTTTGTAGGAGATGCAAGATATTTATTTTGGGCGTGATCATTTACACCAAAAAATGTGGTCACACTGTGCAGCAGGAACTAGAAATCTGAAATTAAACCGAATCACTATGTCACCAACATACTTCTCACTGCGCTGACGGGAGGCATGGCCCTGGGCCCCGGACCCTGCATCTTGGCCATCTCCTGCTGACGCTCTTGTTCCAGCAGCACTGCAGCCTGATGTAAAAAGAGAGGGAGAGACATGAAATACATGAATAAAAGAAATAAGTAGAATCAAGGTGGAACAAAATAAAAGAGAGATGAAAAAGATAGAGCTGTACAAAATGAAAAGGATGCCATAAGTGTTATGAAAGGATTTAAAGGATTTAAAAAAAAACAAAAAAAACATTAAATTCAAAATGAGATTTTAGTGACACAAAAAATAAATATACACACAACATCCACTTCTGTCGAATTTCAATAATCTGTCAATTTGGAATAAAGCCTGTTGTCTGATAATCAAGCATAATGGGGTGTTTGACAGGCTGACCATCTTCATCCTCTCACCCTTTTCTGTTGCTCCAGGAGATCCTGTTCATCCATAACTCTGGATTCACCCTGTGATATACACAGACATTAATGACTGAGGAAATCTAATATAGGTCCTTCTTTTTCTTTTTTTCTAAGTCTTACCATCTGATAGTCTGATTGCATCTCAGTTTAATGTTTTATAGGCAAACCTAAATGCAGCAAGTGGATTACATAGTCAGTAAACCTGTGGTCTAGCCCCCCCCCTCACCTGCTGCTTGGCTCTCTCCTCCTGCTGTAACACCATGGCTGCTCTCTGCTGAGCCATCTTCAGCTGATCATCCTGTGACAGGCCGGGAGGGGGCAAACCTGGGGGCTCTATTCCCATGTGTATGCCAGGTGGAGGGGGCCCTCCAGGCATCATGCTCATAGCCTGGAGCATGCCCATACCAGGAGGCATGGGTGGCATAGGCATCGGGGGCATAGGAGGGATACCCGGCATCTGTGGAGGAGGAAATACAGGAAATTGTGAGAAGAATCGGGTTGCATTATACCAACTGCATAATTATTTGTATATAACCAAAAATTGGACTCTTGTCCTATACCGTCATATTCTATTACAACACAATCATGCCAGTTTCAATAGTGAGTGTTAAATACCTAATCATCCATCAACTTTAGCATACAATGCAAACATTTAGTTTGAAATACACACTCAACTGTTAGCACCATCATACCCATAAATCCCTGAAAGACCTGATTACACAGTGATCTAATCATTGTCACTGCATGGATAGATATAGGAGGGCACTTTGTGAATATGATATAGAAAGAACATTTACCTGGGAGCCCATTTGTTTGTCATCATTAGGTTTGCTGAGGAGAATCCCAGTCTGCAGAGAGAAACATATGCACAACAAATGAACACAGGCTGTGGCACAAAAAACCCTCTCATTCAATGACTGATTGTCAAGTCAACTTTTATTTATATAGCGCCAAATCACGACAGAAGTTATCTCAGGCCTCTTTTCATATAGAGCAGGTCTAGACTGCACTCTTTAAGTATGCTTGAGAAACCTCACTTTAATCCTTAATACTCTTATGCAGCTGTACAGTCATCAACAGTGGAAAGCTATTGCTGTACCAAGCTGAATACACATATAGTACAACAGTGTGCTAATCACAGCAAGTATGAGAGCTGCTGAGATGTACATGCTTACATGCATACATTCCCTGGCGACATGCTAATGCCTAAGAGGGACACACATTCAGACACCGACATCAACGCCAATGCTACGGAACTGCTGTTACATGGGTAACACTTAAGGCACGGCGGCTGAGTTACCTGCATCATGTAGCCCTTCAGTCTGTCAATCAGCTCGTCTCTGGGACCTGGGAAAAAAAAGGAAAAAATATTCAAAAATATGTCGGCACCAGTCATGAGACAACACAGACAGTAGTCTATGAATGTAAGATGTGTATAAATGTTTTGCCACTTTAGCTCCACACATAACAGACCAACAGAAAAGTTGGCTAACGGTAACTCTGGTAAGTGCTTAGCTAGCTCTGAAAGGTAACTTGAAGCAAAATAAATGCCGATAGTGTTGCTTTAAACACGTCGCATTGGTTAAAATATAACGCATTTGCATAATAGTTGCATAAATATGAATCTCAGAGTGTAAACAGGCCCACCTTTAGTTCATTGCAACGTAAGTATTACGTTTTGCTAGCTAACCTTAGCAATTGGCTAGTTACTGTTAGCTAAACACAGCGCTTCTTTCACTGCTCTCTTCGTCTTTCCCAGTCTTTTTCTTACCCATTGTGGGCGCTCCTAGCTCCGCCAGCTTGGCCTGAAGCTCCGGGTTGCTCCATGTATTCAAAGCCGCAATAGCACTCCCTAAATCAGACGGGAGGGATTCGGTTCCCGGTGGTCCGTCTGAGGCCATGTTGAGCTTCTCTCAATGAAACAACGGCGGCAGCGGAGGACGCACGAGAGCGAGAATGGCACTAGCGCGAAGCATGATGGGGAACGCGCACTGCCCCCTGGGACGTGAAGTCTGAAAGGAAAAAAGACGTAGTTACAGATTATAGCCTCTAGATGTCAGTGTTGACTCTTTAAATCTTGTTAAGAATATTATTTTCAGATTTTGTATGATAAAACTTCAATATGTATACCTTTTAAAGCGTCCGGTATTGCGGAAATCAATGTAACCAAACCGTTTGCAATACAATTCTGCATGACAAAACTTTAAAGGAATAACATTTCAGTGCTTTTAGGTGTCCAACATGGAATATAGAGGAGATGAAAAAAGCCAAATACACATGTTATAAAAGTGAATAATTATTACCGATGCATTAATGTGTATGCAGCCGTTTAATGTTGCATCTATATTAGCACTGGAAAAAAGTAGACAAAGCTACTGTAGACACGCATGATAATGGACATTTTGGGAACACATATTGTCTCATTGTTAAAACCTAAGCACATCGAATGTCCAATTATGTCCATGCAATTAATCTAACAAAACTATAAAACATCTACATGAAAAACAGAGAGTATTAAGCCCTCCCTTCCAGTACAGTTTGTTGTGTGAATAGCGGGCACTGCGCAGGCGCACTGTGAAGTGGGCGCATTAGATCCAATAGACCAGGGCAGAGGTAGCGGGGCGTCTCTAAATAAGCTAAATAAGCGCTGGTAGACAAGAGCAGGGGAGGGGACGGACCTACACTAAACATGGAAGGGGGAAGAGAAAGTCAAGTAGTATGTTAAATGTCAAAACAACTGCTTTTTATTTTTTTAAGGAAATACCCTTCAAGGTAAATATGAAATTCCTTCACCAACACTGTTTTCTTTCTTTGTCGTGTGCTGCCAGAAGCTGTAAATCTTGAAATATGTTTGACACCCTAGTCGGAACTTTCTTTTCTTTTTTTTTTTTTTTTTTTCTTTATGAGGAGAGCTTGAGGTTTGTGAACCGTTGCACTGTGAAAACTGTGACCTATCGTATAAACTCAACTTCTCGCATTAAGATCAGACTGGTACAGATTTCAAGGCAGCACCAAAAACCATGAAGTATGCTAATGTGGCGCGGTTATTTCCGCGAAATCTCTAGTTTTTTTTTCCGCTTGTATTTAATTGTGCTCGGTGAAGACGGATACTATAGCTTTGATGGAAGGGAGGAGAAACGACATGGGTCGCTCAGCTGTTTGCGTTGATCAACTTGAAAAAGTTGCAGCTTTGAATACAGCTGGATATGTTATCTCCTCTCAGGGACCGCACCTACCATCAGGACTCCATGCTTATCTGTGTGAACCATATGCCCATCTAAAAGTTTTAATATGCATGAACATAAGCTTTAACGTGCACTTAAGTGGCCTGATTATCAATCACAAAATCTACTGAGTGTTTTCAGTTTTCAGTCCACTTTGATAAAAATCACTCCCATAGTCAGCATTTATTCCCCTTCAGTGGACACTGTGTGTGTCTAGTTCCTCTGCATGTCTATTTTCTGCACGGCTTCAAAGCTAAAAGACACTTTGGATATTTCATTTCACAGGGTTTGGAATATGAAGCCCGCATGCAGAAATACACTGAGGCGGTCAGAATGCTTACTCATGGCACAAACACTGCACATCACACACCCTCAGGCATTACTTAAGTTATTACACTCAGCATGAATTTAAGCAGTCTGAGTCCCTCACTGTGTGGTGAGGAGGGAACCGCTTGCAATGTTAGACTCAGACACATATCAGCAGAAAAGCAGTCATTACACACACTCTACTGACGTTTGTATTGGTTTCAGAGTCTGTGTTTGTCTGCTGGTAGACTCATGTGACCCCTGTGTGTCCCCCTCTCTCTGCATATACTGTACATTTTTCCTCCTTGTAGCTGCATGACCCATATCTTCTTTCATATTGCATAATGACAGCTAATAATAACATAATATGTGTGCAGCCTATAGTGATCATGTTGGTCGCATATGGCAGCCGTTCATTACTCACCCTGTTATTGAGGAATTACCATGTTGATGCCTTTGGAGTTATTTCAATACGCAGCTGTGACATAACACATAAACACACACTGTTATGGTTCAGCTGAGAGCATACATTTCCATTTAAATGAATGAGCTCCCGCAGAGTTGTTTTCGTGTATTATAATTCAGCTCTTTGCTGTTAGACTGTAGTTGCTGGTGAGAAAGCCCAGAGGCTTCTGCTTACAGTATCTGCATGGACATGTGGTGTACTGCTTGTCGTTTCTCATAGATGTGACTACCTGCACTGAAGTGGAGGATATCTATGAGTGTGTGAGCGTGTTTCACATGTGAGGGGAAATAAAATATTCATCATATCCAGATTGAACTCGCGTTGGGTCTGAGTGCGCCCCGATAACATGCAGCAGAGATAAAACCACCAAAATGGCTGGGATGTTCATGAAACATGTTATACTTTGTTGTTGATTATAGTGATTGTAGCAAACCTACTTCTGCTGATTTTCTATAATAACTGCTATTACAGTCACTAAAATCATTATTTGCAGTGTTTCAGTGTATATGTATTTTACTATAGGATCTGCAGTAATAGTTGCAGTAACAGTAGAAACAGTAGATTTAGTAATAGTTCATTTTGCATGGACATCCTTGGTCCAGTGGGGTGAAATCTGTATTTTGCATGATTAATCTACTTTTTATTCTTCAAACGAGGTTTCGGTGTTATATACGTGAAACTCAGCACACATTGTTCCAGGTATAAAGAAACATGGTCTCCCTGACTCATGGCACGAACCTAAACTGCCTCTCGGAAGTAGAATTTCACTTAAAGTCAGAGGTGTTCATGTGCAGAGTTGCGTTCAAGAACACTGCGGTTAGTGCTAGAAACAGATTTAATGTGCTCCTGGAAGAAGGAAAGGCTTTGTTTGTTGTGTGAGTAAGGGGAGACTGAAGACAATGTCCATTTCCTGTTCTGCTGCTTCTTATATGTTGAGGTCAGTTTTATAGGCTACTTGTCTGCAGACATCTGATCACTTCAGCTGTATGCTGCAGCTGCTGTCTTATATTCATATGTGGGCTGTGACAGAAATAAATAAACAACACACACAGTGGTGATAGTCTTAGTGACAGTAATAGCATTCATAGTGAAAGTAGTAAGAATGCAGGGTGTGATGTGAAATGTCTCATGCAAATAAGAGTAACGTAGCTTTGGTTCCAAGGCCAAAGCAATACTTTATTTGGTACTTTATTTTGAAAAATATTAAAACAGGAGCTTCACCTGGATAAAAAAAATTGAAAAATGTTTTTTAAATCAGACACTGGCTGATCCAACAATAAGTAAAGAAGAGTGCAGATGACTGAAGTTAGATACCCAAACCTAACTGATACTGTTAGTGGTGGCAAAAGAAGCCATGACAGTGGAACAGACAGAAACAGTTTTGGATATTGTAGTGGTGGTAGGAGTCATGGCACCAGCAGCGGAAGCTGTAGTAGTAATAAAAGCATTCACTCACACAATTTCTCACAATAAAGCAACTTCTCACACTCTGTAAAACAACAGTCCTGGAAACGACTGCACGCTCTGTTCTCTGGCTCCGTGAGCAGAAACATTTTGCAGTCAGTGAAGTGAGCCATGTTCAATGGGTGTGGTTTTCAGCGGGCAGAGGAAACTGTAACAGGGCTCCGCTCCGCTCTCTGTGCCAAAACTCTTATTCAGCTTCTGACACGATTGATAGCCGAGGCTTGAAACAGGAAGAGTGTAAAGTTTTGATAGCTCGGAGTCGAGGTGGTCGAAAAACAGAGACGGAGCTGGAAGTGAATAAAAAAAAAAACAGGAGAGCTGTTAAAAATGAACATGTCTTTGGTGCACATCTGTGTATCCGTGTGTGTTGGGCAGAAACGCACAGACGGAGAGATGCACGGCGATGCAAAGACAAGAGGAACTGAGATGAACTCTCCGGTGGCACTAATGACAGTTTACACTCCCGCCTCCCCAGTTGTGCTTAATTAAAGAGTCGGAGAGAGCTTTTGCTTGTTCTGCTTCTTGTGCTCTCCATTGTGCATGAAGATTCACTAAACACTGAACCACACCCTCTGTTAGCTCAGTGCGCTGTAAATACACTTCACACATGCACAGAGGCCTGCCATTCACAGACCATGTTTAATACACCTGTCTGATGAGACCCCGACTCTCTGACTGATACTGTACACATTCAGCACCGTGCAGTAAAAGTAGCACTGGTACGCCTGTTGTGACTAATCTCTTTGCTATGCAGAGCTAACGTGTGTGTGTGTGTGTGTGTGTGTGGTTGACTGAAGAAGCAAGAGAAGCCTCAGTTGTCTTTTACACCCTGAATGTGTATATAGAGGGTGTATACAGCTTATGCTTTTTTTTGTGTGCTATACAAAGGTATAGAGCTCTGTATGGACACGCCTCTCTCATTCTTCCTCCGTTCAGTGTCTCACTTCTCACTTCTTTCTTTTAGGGGTTTACCGGCTGGTGATCGCCGTTGATCGGGACAGGATCTGCCTTTGCTGTGAGGACGACATCTCTCTCTCTCTCTCTCCACAGCTTCTACACTTGTCATTGTTATAGCATCTGAAGCACCCAGCTACAGCAGAACCACAAGTACCGCAACCAAGCTACAGCCTGGTCTCGTCAATATTTAATAGCTCCTTAATGGCCACTAATGTTTCATTTTGATTTATGATTGAAGCCATTTCCACCTTATATCAGATATACGTCAGTGCCACTGCAGTGCTTTTTGTACAAGCTGTTGATGCAATAGGTCACAGTTGCCTCATTAATTATTGACACATCCTAACATCTTATTCTAGTTCCACGCATATAAAAATATCCAGCAGAGACCGACAGTCGACCCCTCACTGTTAACCCCACAAGCTCAGGATGGTGGAGGAGCGCATTTACGCCACAGGCATGGCCGCCAGGCTCAGGAGCCAGTGGGATCGTGACGAAGGTCTGGGACAGAACCACAACGCGGTGAAGTTTCTGGGTCAGGATTATGAGTCTCTGAGAGCCCAGAGCCTCCGGAGTGGGAGGCTGTTTGAGGATAACCTGTACCCGTGCGCTGCGTCGTCTCTGGGATTCGATGAGCTCGGACCAAGATCCTCCAAGACCCACGGAGTCCGCTGGATGAGGCCCACGGTGAGGATCTGAGTAATTTTGAGGTGTCCCAGCTGGGATATTCATATTATTTTTTGAAAAAACTAAATCTTCATTGCAGCAAGGTCATGAGACACACAGTTAGGTTGTAATTTCATTTCAGTCCTCTATCAAACTGTTGACATCCAATTAGCCGGACTGTGCTGAATAAACCCTACAGATCCCAGTGGAGTCTTCTGTCACAGCATGAATGAGCCGACCCAATTTATTGAGCAACATATAGGAGATAATCCTGTAAATATTCCTGTGACCATTTCAAATTAAAAGGTAGTGTTTCAATAGACAGAAAAACCTTCATTTCTTAACAGGGCTTTTATTGTGAAACATTTAAAGGCATACCATGTGCATAAACAGTCAGATGGGATTAAAGGACGACAAAGTGGATCATAATAGGACTAGAATAATACTCAAGATGAGTTTTGGTATCGGCTACATAAATCCATGGCTGCCTGGGAGACATAAAAACACACATTCCACACCCTGGAAATATTTGGCAAACTTTGGTCGACTGGCTGCAACAACAAACTGTATATTACTGTATATTATATGGGATTCTTTGTATATGCAAAAAAAAAAAAAACAGGTATGATCCTTTAACTTAATGAGTTATGGAGAAATCCGTGAAGGAAGCATGGTCACGAACTTTCTACCTGTTCCATCATCCTATAAAATCCATCAGACATCGACCGGTGACTTCAGGAGTCGATGACACACTCTGTGGTAAACCTTCCTTGAAGCCTTTTTTTCTTTAAACCTTTTAAAATATTTGTGCCCCTCCAAGCATCCTTGACTTTCATCTGTTGCTTGGTAACTTAAACTTTCAGTCTGGAATAATTGGTAGATATTATTTTAATGCTCCAGTAACACCAGTCAGGAATCCTGTTTGGTGCAGTTTAGGCCTTGTAAGTGTCTCAGGGAGGAAGCAAGTGTATCAGAGCTTTCTCTTCATCTTGATTTGTGCCGTCATGCCTGTCTCTGTGTCTCTCCCTCTCTCAGTCTCACTCCATTATAAATACACCAGGGTGCTTTGTGTAGCCGAATATGACACCAAAGAGCTAAGTGGGGCTGTCTTCATTAGGTGTTATCACGGCAGCCCTGAACACAGCACACACTCATTACTGTCTGATTTGCACATACCGTGACAGGTCGCTGCTGTCAGCCCTGTGAAAAGCGCAGCGAGACGAGTCGTGATCTTAAAAGCTTCGGAGGGTCGTGATCGGCTACGTTACTGCAGCTCCCATTTGAGTGTGAACATGTGTATTTCCTGTGTGTGTGTGTGTGTGTGTGTGTGTGTGTGTGTGTGTGTCTGTCTCTGTTCAAAAGCTTCCCGGGGGTGTCGTCTCCCCAAAAAGTTGGATGTTTCACAATGCCTGCACCACAGGATCTGTAATATCGACGCTGCATAAGTGGATTCATGGCGTTCACAAAAAAAAAAAATCTGTGCTCTGTGTGAGCCTGAAAATGGACAACTAAAGTCTGTGTGCGGTGCTTAGAGTTTCTGTGAATTCAACCATGTGTCTACTGGTTTGTGTGCAGCTGTGTGTGGGGCGCAAGGACAAATGGAGTATTTCTTTTTATAGCTTCACCATTCAGGGTTTCTCACGCTCAACATGCTGAGTTGAAGATGGTTGGTGAGGCAGGGAATACTGGGAAAGAGACACAAGAATGTAACATTGTTTTCTTGAAGTGTTAATTACTTTACTTCCACCAGATCCAGATTATTATCCGGATCTGCACCAAATTGTGAAAAAAAAAAAACTCATAGATGTCAACATCCAAATATATGTCTGATTTTTTTTACATCAAGATCCATAAATCCATATCCAATCCCTAAATCTTGCAATGTTAAGGATAGTGATAAAAGAATTCCTGGATCCGACCCTTTCACTGGATCCACACCAAAATTGAATGGGTTCTTCCTTCCTTCCACCAAGTTTGGCGCAAATCGGTTCAGTATTTTTTGTGTTATTCTTCTGACAAACAATAACTGACACAGCATGTAAAAACAGCAAATGTATGTTTGATAAATTTGTATCCAAAGAGAAGTTCATCCAACCTCATTTGTCTCTTTGTTGTCGACAGGAGTTCTGCAAGAGGCCCGAGTTCATTGTAGACGGAGCGACTCGGACGGACATTTGTCAGGGAGCTCTGGGTAAGTCCCATTGGAGGAGATCCCAACTGCTTCACTGTTATTATTGTGTGATTCAGCTACTTGAGGAGAGGAGAGGGAGAGAGAGAGAGAAGTGATGTTTAATCTGCAAGAAAAGTTAAAGTGAGGAATGCTGGCAGCTGGTAAGTGAAACAGGTCATCGACTGGAAGGCTGCCAGCTGCAATCTGAAGTCTAGGTGGTGAAGTCTGGAGCTCTCCTCTTCCCTTTTAGATCCACAGACAACATGACCTTGAGTGAGACGCTGAACCCTTAACTAAGCCTGGGATAATAATTGATTTAAGTATATATTTCAGTGAAATGATTAACTGTCATCACCCTGCCAGAGATTTATATTAAGAGGTGAGCGTGGGGTTAGGGGGAAAAAATGAAATACTATGACAGTGAGCTGAAAACACACAGGTAACAATCAACCATTTAAAATCAGTTTGGAATCCATTAGCCACTACGAGCTGTGTTTTCAAATGCTAATGATCTTCTGGTATGAGACAAGTCAGACTTGTAAACATACAAAGTTTTAGCCAGTTGCCTCCATAGAAAGAATGAGAGAAATGAATAACCATTAAAGATGTGCTGCAGCTTGTTTTAAATTATTTTTTAATAATTTCACTGACTTGCGAAAGAGAGATTTAAAAGAACTGAACTAAACTGAGGCTGGAAACATTAAACTGCTACACTTCCTATAATGCAGCTTGATAGCATCTCTTCTTTCGATCTTCACTGTCTGGAAAATGCACATATTGCAACTGTTTTAGTTGTACTCTCCTTGTAAACTGATGTTGATGTATAAAACTGGTGGAATACTCTTTAAAAATTGCATATTAGGATCATTTTGGCCAAGATTACCACTCTATTGGAAAGGGACAACAGGTGAAAATCAGCTGACTGGCATACTTGCATTGCCTGTGTCAAACACATGACTTCACCAAACTAAATGTGTCGGGATTCCTCCTTTCATGTGCAACTACCAGTCCAGGCTTCAGCTGTAAATAAGACTGAGCACTTCAGTCAACACACCAGGTCAGAGACAAACTGAATCAGGAGGATATGAGTGGCAGATGGAGAAGGATGGACAGAAGGAGAGAGTTAAGAGTCAGCCCAGCAGAACCAGTAACAGCTGATTGCCGGAGATGTTTCCTGCATCTATAATTCATGCTTTGTTTCTCCGCGTCACATCTGTAAACAAGGCCACCCTCCCTCTGTTTGAGGAGCTCTGGCGGCGCAGGAAACGACCCCCACCATCTCCAAATGAAATAATTCAACCCCCACCTCTCCCCTCCTTCCCCTCGCTCCCACAGGAACAACTGCATTGCAAAACAATAACCCCATAAATGTTGAGCTGGAAAACATCAGGCATCACTTTGTTTTACAGGCCAAAATGCACCATGACTGAGTGGCCTTTTGTCCGTGCTGAGGGGTTATCAATCAGAGCAGCAGCTGCTTTCAGGCGCTGTTTATATGACAGATAAGAATAGAAATGTGTGGAAATAAAAGTGAAGCAACCTGTGCTTTATTTCTTGAATTGCTCCCGGTCTAGATAAAAAATGGCCCTGTGCATCATTAACCAGCTTTTATAGATCCAACACTGGTTAGAATGAAACAGAAAGTTTCGAGAATAGTTACGACACTTGGCATATATACAGATATGAGGATAGACCCATCAAAATGTACAACAGAGCAGATTACACAGATCCTGCATGCGTGGTGAAACTGTGAAAAGAAAACTAGTCACTCAGGGTGTTCCCTGTCCGGTCACTGAGAAACTTATGCAATACAGTATATCATAACTACTGAGGCTTAAACCGACAGTGTGATTCTGACTAATAACATCAGTGGGAGACTCAACCCCTCTCCTAAGTCCACTGGAACAAGTGCCTCTCCCATTTACCTGAGGGCAAAGCTTGTTCAAACATAGTTCCTGACTCTTGCCTTCACTGAGCTGTTAAAGGGTGGATTCGATGTTTGTGTCCTACAGACGCACTTCAAGTTTTATCTCAGTGGTATGAGTGAGTTATGTAGACCACCGTGGAAAGAAAAGCACTGGACTTCATGTAGAGGTGAAGGGTAGCTGT